>NC_084567.2:23930000-24217500 GCF_033978685.3 Nerophis lumbriciformis | reverse complement strand
TACACATACAAACTGTAGCACACAAAAAAGCACATTTAATTAAAAAAACGTTATTATGGTCTTACCTTTACTTATAAGTGCGGGAACAGTGGTGTTCGTGTTGGAGGAGTTGTGAATGAATGAAATATGAAATCCGTGCTGCAGTCTGCAGGTGTACCTAATGTTGTGTCCCTGCAGTCGGCGAGCATTGTCGTTTTTGCACTTTTTGGCTTCTTGTTAAGTGACTTTTTTTGGGTGGATTCGGTCTTGCACAAGGAGGGTTTGTGTGGGGGTTTGGTGGGTGTTGCGCTCCCGTCGAGGGGTGCATTCTGCGGCGGGGGTGCATTAACCGGCACCAGGAGGCGGGATTACTGCGAGCCTCACACAGTGCGTCTTCGCAGCAGTTTTATGATTGCTCAGCACAAGAAATACTTTATACACATACAATTGTTGACAAAATACACTGTACATTATATACCTCAGCTAACTAAACTATGGAAATGTATAATATAATTCATATAGCAATACGGTCTCACTGCACAGCAGGCCAGCAGTTAGCCGAGTCCGCAATCCATGTTGAGGCACAACTGAGTGACGTGCCTCAACTGGCTGCTGATCACCGCACCGTCTCTTCTCAGTATTTGAACGGCAAATGTGAAAATTCAGTGATTTTGAATAAAAATAATGTAAAACTGGTGAAGTTAAATGGAAAATAACTTTATAGTATAATCACTGAAAACATATAACAATTTAATTAATTTGTTTTCTTTTTACATTTTTTTTCTTTCCATGATGGCGGGGCCTCACCTGCCTCCAGTGACCGCATGTCACTGATATATATATATATATATATATATATATATATATATATATACATATATGTATATGTATGTATACACTATATACATACTGTATATGTGTATGTATAAATATACATATATAAATATACGTGTATATACATATATAAATATACGTGTATATACATATATAAATATACGTGTATATACACATATATTCGTATATATATATATATATATATATATATATATATATATATACACATATATTCGTATATATATATATATATATATATATATATATATATATATATATATATATATATATATACATATATACATACATACAAACATACACACATACATTCATACATATAATAATATATACATATATGTATCTGTACATAACTTTACTAACTAACTGACCTACTAACTAACTAACTTTCACATTTATCCATCAGTCAACAAAAGCAAAAACTAACATTGGCTATCATTTCATTCATTTCCCTTTTTGCCCCCAAACCCTCCTGTGTCCAAGAATGTACTTCCTGCTTTTATAGACACCGATCAACAAACAACAATATGAACAACCTAACAAAAAAATCACAGATATGTGTGAAAATAATCATCGAAGAGAACTGAAAACTATCCATCTCATAAATGATCCAGTACTTGGTATCCTTGATAATATTGATAAGGAATTGATCCTGTATCCCTGCTGTTCTACCGAAGTGTTTGCTGCCTTCCTTTTTTGTTGATAAAAACACAATTGACTGCAACATTTTCTAGTTATCATTTCATCATTGTATCTCTTTTTAAGGGATTGTCGATTCATCCATTTTTTGTCTTACAAAGCCAAATACATTGATTTAAATGACAGACACCACAGGATATGCAGAAATCCCTCAGCAGCATGAGCAGAATATAGCCTGGTGTCTTTAATTTCCTCCCCCATCTCCTGCATATGCTGGAGTCATGCCGAGCCTCAGAGAGATGAGTGATGAAATCATCCAGGAGGGAGTTAGCAGCGGGACCACTCTGGCTAATGTTTCCTTTGGTATTAACATGCACGAGGCTCTTTAACTCCCACTGGCTTGTACAAAAAAACGTTTGCACTGGGGTTCATCCATCAAATGGCGCGCACGCAGGAGCTGTCAAAATCCTGGGGCGCTTTCTATGCTCTCAATAATACATCCTTCAAAGAAAACAACACTATTGTTCAGAAGAAACTAGCCAGTAAAACTTGAAAAATTGGCATTTATTCTGTCTTGCTTGAGGCCTGTATGTCATAAAACACTTCACATCAAACTATAGACAGTAAACTATATGTATATGGGTCATTCCATTGTATTGGTGCTATTTGTTTGCTTGAAATAGACTTCAATTGTGGTCTTTTTTCAACTCTAAATATACAAAACCCAAAACCAGTGTAGTGGGCACTGCATCAGCATTGATGCGGACCCTGTATCAATCTGTCGTGGTGAAGCTACAAACCCCGTTTCCATATGCTTTGGGAAATTGTGTTAGATGTAAATATAAATGGAATACAAAGATTTGCAAATCCTTTTCAACCCATATTCAATTGAATGCACTACAAAGACAACATATTTGATGTTCAAACTCATAAACTTTATTTTTTTTTTTTGCAAATAATAATTAACTTAGAATTTCATGGCTGCAACACGTGCCAAAGTAGTTGGGAAAGGGCATGTTCACCACTGTGTTACATGGCCTTTCCTTTTAACAACACTCAGTAAACGTTTGGGAACTGAGGAGACACATTTTTTAAGCTTCTCAGGTGAAATTATTTCCCATTATTGTTTGATGTACAGCTTAAGTTGTTCAAAAGTCCGGGGGTCTCCGTTGTGGTATTTTAGGCTTCATAATGCGCCACACATTTTCAATGGGAGACAGGTCTGGACTACAGGCAGGCCAATCTAGCACCCGCACTCTTTTACTATGAAGCCACGTTGATGTAACACGTGGCTTGGCATTGTCTTGCTGAAATAAGCAGGGGCGCGTCCATGGTAACGTTGCTTGGATAGCAACATATAAATGATAAATGGGTTGTACTTGTATAGCGCTTTTGTACCTTCAAGGTACTCAAAGCGCTTTGACACTACTTCCACATTTACCCATTCACACACACATTCACACACTGATGGCGGGAGCTGCCATGCAAGGCGCTAACCAGCAGCCATCAGGAGCAAGGGTGAAGTGTCTTGCTCAGGACACAACGGACATGACGAGGTTGGTACTAGGTGGGGATTGAACCAGGGACCCTCGGGTTGCGCACGGCCACTCTCCCACTGCGCCACGCCGTCCCCGTTGCTCCAAAACCTGTATGTACCTTTCAGATTAATGGCGCCTTCACAGATGTGTAAGTTACCCATGTCTTGGGCACTAATACACCCCCATACCATCACAGATGCTGGCTTTTCAACTTTGCGCCTATAACAATCCGGATGGTTCTTTTCCTCTTTGGTCCGAAGGACACGACGTCCACAGTTTCCAAAAACAATTTGAAATGTGGACTCATCAGACCACAGAACACTTTCCCACTTTGTATCAGTCCATCTTAGATGAGCTCAGGCCCAGCAAAGCCGACGGCGTTTCTGGGTGTTGTTGATAAACGGTTTTCGCCTTGCATAGGAGAGTTTTAACTTACACTTACAGAAGTAGCGACCAACTGTAGTTACTGACAGTGGGTTTCTGAAGTGTTCCTGAGCCCATGTGGTGATATCCTTTACACACTGATGTCGCTTGTTGATGCAGTACAGCCTGAGGGATTGAAAGTCACGGGCTTAGCTGCTTACGTGCTGTGATTTCTCCAGATTCTCAGAACGCTTTGATGATATTACGGACCGTAGATGGTGAAATCCCTAAATTCCTTGCAATAACTGGTTGAGAAAGGATTTTCTTAAACTGTTCAACAATTTGCTCACGCATTTGTTGACAAAGTGGTGACCCTCGCCCCATCCTTGTTTGTGAATGACTGAGCATTTCATGGAATCTACTTTTATACCCAATCATGGCACCCACCTGTTCCCAATTTGCCTGTTCACCTGTGGGATGTTCCAAATAAGTGTTTGATGAGCATTCCTCAACTTTATCAGTATTTATTGCCACCTTTCCCAACTTCTTTGTCACGTGTTGCTGGCATCAAATTCTAAAGTTAATGATTATTTGCAAAAAAAAAAAATGTTTATCAGTTTGAACATCAAATATGTTGTCTTTGTAGCATATTCAACTGAATATGGGTTGAAAAGGATTTGCAAATCATTGTATTCCGTTTATATTTACATCTAACACAATTTCCCAACTCATATGGAAACGGGGTTTGTAGATGGCATTGTATATCTGGGGATTACTTTAAGGTAGACATGGCCAAATTACAAATCAACATAACAAATATAGCCACCATTATGATGTGCAGTGCTTTTTTCAAATTACTGTATGTCCTGAACTATAGAAAGTATTCCAATTGTTAGAATCTGTGCTTTTGAGTGACGTATGAGTTCTTACAGTAATCTACGTCACAGCAGCTCAGGCGAGTGTGTGTGTGTGTGTGGGTGGGGTTTGTTTCCACAGAATGTTTCCAGAGCACCCAGCCTGAAATGCGGGTGTTAGGGATAAATGTGGAAGCAGATTTTCACAACAGAGTTCTGCAGAAAATTGATATTATATCAGATTGTAGGTGTTTTTTACCTTTTGCGTTCATATTTAGCTGTGTTTGTTGCATTTTTGTTTGTAGGAGAAGAGGAGGGACGTTCATATGTTGTTAATATTCAGTTTTTGTCATGTCTGTGTATTCATGTTTTGTTTTAGTCATGTTTTGTTTTGTTTAGTTATTGGACTCTTTAGTTTCTGGTTGTTCACTCCCTTGTTTTGTTTCCATAGCAACCCATTAGTTTTCACCTGTCACGTCACACACCTGTTTCACGTTTTGAGTCACGCACCTGTTTTCGTTAATCATGTCTGTGTTATCTAAGCTTTTCATTTTCTGTTGGTCAGCCTGGCGACATCGCATTTATGCTCTGCACACTCTTTATCCTCTCAAGCCATGTTCACAGTCCAATGCCACAGTAAGTGTTTTGTTTCGTGTTCTTAGTTAATTGCCTTTGTGCTATAGTCCTTTTGGTTTCATTGTTTGTTCTCAGCCATTGTGCGCTCCTTTAGTTTTTTGTTGTTGTTAGTGTTTAAAATAAATCATGTACCCACCTTCAAGTCATGTCCGATCCAAGTTCACTTGCATCTCGGGAAAACAAAAACTCCAAAGTCCAAGTCCTGACAGTTTTTAATCGTTCATATATATTTGTAAAATACGGCTAATGGGAGTCGACTATTGTACCCATAAAGCCCTCTAAAAACATTCCAGAAACGCCAACAATACTCCATTTACATGTCGTGACCTGACTATTGACCAAGCATTAGTGATATTGTTATTATACGCGCTAACAATGAGGAAGTACTTTTAGTGGCGCCGTGATCACAGAGAGGTAACTAGCTTATTCAGCTACTGACATACTGAGCTGATGAGCTGCTGCATTGCCTCAGAGTTGGTAAAAGTTAATTCTGTATATAAAATCCAGCCTCTCACTTGTAAAATAGAAGGTTGTGGCCAGAAATCGAGAAGCTGGTCAACTTAGACCCGGGTATCAATGACTTGAAAAGACGCTTGTTTGCGCCACGCCCCCTTTTTGTTAACTGAGTGAGGATGATGACTACTTCTTCATCCAAACGGGAAGATATAAACATCTCGACAGTCGGCATCCCACTCAGTATGCATTTAATTAGTCTGATTTCTCAAATATTGTAGGAGGCTCTAAATAAGCCTCTTACAACCCATGGAAAAACTTTAATCCGATTGTGTTCGTTTTTTGAAAAGTCGGACTAACACACCTAGATTGTACGATTGAAAACCAGATCTCTCGAGGGGGTTGGAGACCACACTTGGTATTGCGCATGTGCCAGTCTTCACGTGCGGGATATTACCCGGAAGCAGATACCACACAATAAAAACATAGCAACAATTGGAATAAAGAGGAGCCTATTTTTTTTGCTTCACAAATTAAAATAGCACATTTTAAAGTGCATCAATGGTAGAAAACCCCCCCAGAGATTTATTTAAGAAGGTAGCTAAGGAAATGTAAAATGGCGGCTTAATTCGGACTCCCAAACAAAATACGTGCCAAAGATGTCGTTGTGACTTGTGCAGCCCTTTGAGACATTTGTGATTAAGGGCTGTATCTGTCACTTCATTTCTGTTTATTTCCTGTCAGCACTCCCATTTTGTTACATTTTCTGCATGTCTCCCTGAACGCTGTTTTTCCCCCACCTGCTGCTAATTGGCAGCCTGGCCACACCTGGTGCTAATCAGCAGGCTGCTACTTATGCCTGCCTCGCCTGCTCCCCAGCGCCCGAGGATCGACTATATGTTAAGAACCGTTTAAGTATATTCAAATCCTCTTACCTGATCCCAGCTCACCTGGTTCCTGCATCTTGGGGTCACTACAACCGCAGCCATGCGAGTTCCTCACATTATATAAGTAAACTTTGATTGATTGATTGATTCATTGATTGATTGATGAATGAGATGAAAGAGAATGAAGCAGGTACAGTATATTAAAGGCAAATAATAGAACATACACAAACCTCTTCATGCTGTATTTGTGCAATCCAAACTGATTAACAAAACCTCTGTATTCCACACAACTGGCAATAGCAAGCTTCTGGAAGAGTATCAGTCGAGGCAGAACGGTCCTTTCCTTCAGATTTAAAACTCCTATCATAAATCCACAGAGCCTTTGCTGCCTTTTGAATGAACTCCGAGACATTCAAAAGTTTTGTTTCCATGATCTCAGTCAGAAAATTCCTTCGAAAAAACTCTTCCATCAATCTCTCTTTGCTTCGGACCTGCATGCGCCCCCTTACATTCTTGGTAGTACCGTCATGTTCGTAACGCAATCTAGATCATTTTTTGATACTGTCTGCTATTTAACATCAGCATAGCCATTAGACACGTAATACGGAAAAGCAGTCATTAATACGTGCTAGAAGGAAATAAGCGCCCCCCAGTGTACGGGAGGCACAGAGCGTATGGCCAATATTCGTGCATTAGAGAGATTGCATAGACACTTGGATTTCACACAAAGGTGTGAAAATACAAAAAAACGAACTTTTAGAGAAATCAGACTAACTTAGTGCATGGAAACAGTGACTGAGAACAGACATTGTAAAGGAGGTGCTGATTTACTAAGATCCAAATACCACGTGCTAGACATTGTGTGCAAAATATTAAATTGTGTGTTCTATTAGTGGACGTGTTGCGTGTGATCTACTAACACCGCGGTTGCAATTGACATATGGTGCAGACCACCAGAAACATACAGGTAAAAGCCAGTAAATTAGAATATTTTGAAAAACTTGATTTATTTCAGTAATTGCATTCAAAAGGTGTAACTTGTACATTACATTTATTCATTGCACACAGACTGATGCATTCAAATGTTTATTTCATTTAATTTTGATGATTTGAAGTGGCAACAAATGAAATCCAAAATTCCGTGTGTCACAAAATTAGAATATTACTTAAGGCTAATACAAAAAAGGGATTTTTAGAAATGTTGGCCAACTGAAAAGTATGAAAATGAAAAATATGAGCATGTACAATACTCAATACTTGGTTGGAGCTCCTTTTGCCTCAATTACTGCGTTAATGCGGCGTGGCATGGAGTCGATGAGTTTCTGGCACTGCTCAGGTGTTATGAGAGCCCAGGTTGCTCTGATAGTGGCCTTCAACTCTTCTGCGTTTTTGGGTCTGGCATTCTGCGTCTTCCTTTTCACAATACCCCACAGATTTTCTATGGGGCTAAGGTCAGGGGAGTTGGCGGGCCAATTTAGAACAGAAATACCATGGTCCGTAAACCAGGCACGGGTAGATTTTGCGCTGTGTGCAGGCGCCAAGTCCTGTTGGAACTTGAAATCTCCATCTCCATAGAGCAGGTCAGCAGCAGGAAGCATGAAGTGCTCTAAAACTTGCTGGTAGACGGCTGCGTTGACCCTGGATCTCAGGAAACAGAGTGGACCGACACCAGCAGATGACATGGCACCCCAAACCATCACCCAACCATGCAAATTTTGCATTTCCTTTGGAAATCGAGGTCCCAGAGTCTGGAGGAAGACAGGAGAGGCACAGGATCCACGTTGCCTGAAGTCTAGTGTAAAGTTTCCACCATCAGTGATGGTTTGGGGTGCCATGTCATCTGCTGGTGTCGGCCCCATAGAAAATCTGTGGGGTATTGTGAAAAGGAAGATGCAGAATGCCAGACCCAAAAACGCAGAAGAGTTGAAGGCCACTATCAGAGCAACCTGGGCTCTCATAACACCTGAGCAGTGCCAGAAACTCATCGACTCCATGCCACGCCGCATTAACGCAGTAATTGAGGCAAAAGGAGCTCCAACCAAGTATTGAGTATTGTACATGCTCATATTTTTCATTTTCATACTTTTCAGTTGGCCAACATTTCTAAAAATCCCTTTTTTGTATTAGCCTTAAGTAATATTCTAATTTTGTGACACACGGAATTTTGGATTTTCATTTGTTGCCACTTCAAATCATCAAATTAAATGAAATAAACATTTAAATGCATCAGTCTGTGTGCAATGAATAAATATAATGTACAAGTTACACCTTTTGAATGCAATTACTGAAATAAATCAAGTTTTTCAAAATATTCTAATTTACTGGCTTTTACCTGTATGCACACACGCTGACACTTAATTATGTGCGTGAGACTGTGGATCGCATCACCAGCGCATTTGTGGGTCTGGAATGACTCAAAGGCAAGAAAATGCATAATGAAAGATGTCTTTTCATGTAGGCGATATATTACACTAATATATTCCCTAAATAAAACAAACAACAGTTTAAAAAAACGCCAACAGACAGCATAACACATCAATTGAATTCATGTTAATCAGCCCCCATAAGTCATCCATATAAAAATATAAAAGGAAATTGCTGAATACACGATACATGGTATCTTTATAAATGTCGGTCCAAATATGTTTACACACACTTAGAAACAAAGGATTCTTCATGTCTTTGCTGCGCGATCGCCTCTTTTTTTTACAGCCGTGTGTGTGGATGGACCTTAGCCCAGGGACTAGAGACTCTTGTTCTTCCATTCCGGGGACCTCGTCTTGGCCTTCACAAGATGTAACACTTCCTGTGACTTCTTCCCCAGGCAGGGAGAACACTGCTACTCCGACAAGACCCCGGAGGCTGAGGCAGTGACCAGCCCACTTGAGAGATTTTGTTTTACGGATCATCTTCAAGTCGCTTTCTGACTGTGTCTTAGAATGAATGCATCGTCTTATTTTTGTGCCAAAGTCCTCCGCTTCCACTGTGTCATCACCACTGAACAAAAATATGAACGCAACACTTTTGTTTTTGCTCCCATTTTTCATGAACTTTTACTCTATACACAAAATACCTATTCCTCTTAAATATTGTTCACAAATCTGTCCAAATCTGTGTTAGTGTGCATTTCTTCTTAGCAAAGATAATCCATCCCACCTCACAGGTGTGGCGTATCAAGATGCTGATTAAACAGCACGATTATTGCACAGGTGTGCGGTAGGCTGGCAACAATAAAATGACACTTTGAAATGTGCAGTTTTATCACACAGCACAATGCCACAGATGTCGCAAGTTTTGAGGGAGCGTGCATTTGGCATGCTAACAGCAGGAATGATCACCAGAGCTGTTGCCCGTGAATTGAATGTTCATTTCGCTACCATATCTCACTGGCACTCATCGAGGGCTGACGCTCCCTTTCCTTCTCCCTTATCTCTCCTGCTTGCTTCTTTGTCTTGTCTTGTCTTAACTTTCTTGTTGCCTCTTTTTGCACTGCTCTCCAAATCTAAACAATAGAACTAATTAACTGGCCTCTCAATGAAATTGACAAGATCTTGGGTTTGGGGGAACCTGCCTGTCTTGACATAGCGGTTGTTGGTGGACACACGACGGACTCTTGGGAGAAGAAGGAGTGCCACGTGCCTGGCGACCCTTTTAGTTGAGGACGTGAAGATATCCACCTATTCGGAATTATGACAACAGGACATCTGCTGATTGGAGTAAGCATTGCTCTGGTTTGTCGACAAATTGAAAGTTGCTGGCAGCCTTCAAGTACACCAAAGCTACCACAAATGATTGGAGGATGTGGGCAGAACTCTTGTGAATTGGATAACATCATGCCGTCTGCCCTGCAGGATGAACTTGAGGACCAGGAATAGACAATTAAGAGTGAAAAGCATTTTAATTTGGAATGCTTCCCTGGCTTCGAGACTCTCCCGAAGGACAGTGCGGTGAAGGCACAACAAACTCCCTTCTTGTCTCTCATGGACACACACCTGTTGTTGTTGACTTTGGACTAACTGGCGGTTGCAAGAGCACCAAAGTCACGGAACAGAGACACGCTGCCGGCTTCCACTCACACATGCATCCACGAAAAATACACGCCACACACGCATACCCCACCGCCCATTCCACGCCTTTGGCGCTTGAATCCCTTAGGGGTTGATGGACGACTGAGAAGCGCTTAGATAGCAGCAGCCTGCCTTCTTAGCCCCCAGTCCCTCTTCTCTGTTGCGAGTCTTGTGAATTCTTTGTAACTTGTTTATGTGTGCTATGGCTATTGTTTAGTTTTTTTCTGGCTTCAGTCTGGATCCCCTCCCCAGGAGTCCAGCCTTAGACTGATTTTTTTTTACTCACCCCTTCCCAATGTTTACCTGTTTCCCACCTTTTTAAGGGGCACCGGTAGTTGGCTGAACCGTCAGCGGTCCTGTTCTGTCTCCCTGTAATGTTTGTCTGCTCTTGAGTGGGACTGTGCTAAAAACGTAATTTCGATTCCTTGCATGTCTTGTACATGTGAAGAATTGACAATAAAGTTGACAGTTGACAGTTGATAAGCTGTCTCCAATGGTCTAGGTCTTTTGTGTATAAGGTATACGTTTTAGATCTTTGAGTTCAATTCATGAAAAATGGGGACAAATACAAAAGTGTTTATATTTTTGTTCAGTATAGTTTTTAGCGCTTACATATCGAGTCTACTGACAGCTATGTTAGAACTGTACGCTACTGTGTGCTACAGTGGTTAATTTAATCCTGCATGTGCATGTACTGTAAAGTATGAGCTAGTCTCTCCCAAAAGTTTTAGACTGCTACTGGATAAAAATGGCGGACTCATGCAAAGCTCTACAGGTGAACTTCTACTATATATGGAGATATCTGCTGATGCCATTAAGAAAAAATATGTCATTAAAGTCTCCAATTCCAAACAGCTTGTTTGGAGCAAATTTGAAAGAAGGCAAGATTGTTTTATAAATATTTGCGCCATGCCTCCACGGTTTGATTCCATATTTTTGAGACCCAAATACACAATAGTTAAGAAAAGGGTAGCGTTTGGGTCGCCTGTCTTTGAGGTGGTTGTTTCCCCGAGATGCAGAAGACGTCAGAAAGCAACGTGCAGGGAAGATGTAGATTTATTCTCCATAAACAAAGGCAAAAAATGCAAATGGTAAATGTGCCGATGGCACAGGAAGCTACGGCAAAGCTAAACTATCAACTCGTATGAGGATAATAGCAAATAGCTAGCAACATAAATTTACATGAAGGAATCAAGTAACGCAACAGGCGTGTGTAGCGAGCAAGATTGGCAGACTGAGTAGATGTTGAGGCAGGTATAACTAGCTCTCTGATTAGTGATCATGAGCAGGTGAGTGTCCTGACCACTAATCAGAGGCAGGAGCAGAAAATGGCACCACCCATGGCAACTACGAAAGCTAAAGAGGTTGCTCAAACAGAAATAGACAATAAACTAAGGATAATAGTACAAAACTAAACATCACAACATGACCCGGGAAACGGGCCATGCCATGGCATGGCTGGGCTGGTGGTGTCGTCGGAAGACCCACTCAGCTGCAGCTGACTGCGGAGCCAGGGGCGAGGCTGGAGGCAGCATCAGACTCACTTGAGATGAGGCCGGAAGCAGCGTCGGACCCACTTGAGACAAGGCTGGAAGCAGCGTCGGACCATTTGAGACGAAGCCGGAAGCAGCGTTGGACCCACTTGAAACGAGGCTGGAAGCTACGTCGGACTCATTTGAGACAAGGGCAGAAGCGGCGTCGGACCCACTTGAGATGAAGATGGTGGTGTCGGACCCACTTGAGACGAGGATGGTGGTGTCGGACCCACTTGAGGAGGCGGCGGCCTCGTTTGGCGTAGAGCTGGGGGTCGGGGCCTCGCTGAGCGTAAAGCAGGTGGTGGAGGTCGTGCAGGAGGTGGCAGGTTGGCTGGATGCAGGACTTCCGTCGGCTGCCGCCGCACAGGGGATGACAGCTTGGCTGAACGTAGCATTGGTGGCAGCGGCCTTGCTGGATGTGGCGTTGGGGCCGGCGGCCTTGCTGGGCATAGAGCAGGAGGCGCCGGCCTCCATGGCCGTGGAGCAGGAGGCGGCAGCTAAGCTGTGGGTAAGACTGGTGGTGGAGGATGTGCAAGAGGTGGAAGCTTGGCTGGTCGCAGGAGTGGCGGCGGAGATCGTGCAGGAGGTGGCAGCATGGCTTGAGCGGCGTCGAAGCTGGAGCGAGCTTGGCTTGAGCGGGTGTCAAAGATGGTTCGAGCTTGGCTTGACTGGGCGTCTGAGCTGGATCGAGCTTGGCTTGAGCAGGCATCAAATATGGAGCGAGCTTGGCTTGAGCGGGCATCTTAGCTAGACGAGCTTGGCTTGAGTGGGAATTGAAATTGGAGCGAGATTGTCTTGAGCGGGCGTCTGAGCTGGATCAAGCTTGGCTTGAACGGGCGTCAAAGATGTAGTGAGCTTGGCTTGAGTGGGCGTCTGAGCTGGAGCGAGCTTGGCTTGAGCGGGAATTGAAGCTGGAGAGAGCCTTGCTTGAGCGGGCGTCTGAGCTGGATCAAGCTTGGCTTGAGCAGGCATTGACGCTGGAGCAATTTAAAAGTGATGCTAAGCTACAAAGTGGTTTTGCTAAAATATCTGTGAATACTCTCATCAGGCAGGTCACTGGTAAGCTGAGTGTCCAGTTTTAAAGGTCCAAAATAAAGGTGATAGACCTAATGTTAAGCCTGCAGCTGCTGCGGTGCCTGATGGACCGTTTTTTGGTGATAGTGTTCCTTAGGTTTTGTTCAATTTATACGGGATAGTTTTTTTTCCCTCGTTGATAGAGACAACAATTCCTGTTTATATTCTGAGGAACACTGCTGCTCATGATTCTCATATGTCTGGTTCTGTCTTGCTGTTTTCAGCTGAGTCTGAACCCTTGGAACATTATCCTTAACTGGAGAATAGGTTTGTCCTGGTAGAAACTTGGCAGGTAGCGGTAATACGCCATTAAGCTGGATGCCAACCGCTGTAGGACCGCTTAAAAAGGAGAAGAAGAAGCAAAAGAAGGAGAAGAAGAAGTAGAAGAAAATGAAAAAGAAGAAGAAGAAGAAAAAGAAGAAGAAGAAGAAGAAGAAAACATGGCACATATCAGGGGGTCAGTCAGTGCTAAACAGCGCATATCCCCATGGTTACAGCTACATAGAAAACCCTGTAGATCTGGCCGTATTGGTGGTAAGAGCTTTCAAATTCAAGCCCCCATTCTCTATGACAGTTCTTCTTATATACTGCCCCCAAAGCCACATTCCTCATTTCCTCCTAAAATAGGCGACTGTTTCATTACAACCAATATTGTTATTTTTCGGTGATGTAAACATCTATGTCCCCTGAGAGAGCATGAGGAGGTTGAGGTGGGCGGGTTTGGGGGAGCGGGGTTGAGGTGGGGGAGTAGCAGGGGTGTATATTATAGCGTCCCGGAAGAGTTAGTGCTGCAAGGGGTTCTGGGTATAAGTTCTGTTGTGTTTATGTTGTGTTGCGGTGTGGTGCGAATGTTCTCCCGAAGTGTGTTTGTCATTCGCATATTTGTAACAGTGTTAAAGTTGTTTATATGGCCACCCTCAGTGTGACCTGTATGGCTGTTGACCAAGTTCTTCTTATATACTGCCCCCAAAGCCACATTCCTCATTTCCTCCTAAAATAGGAGACTGGTTCATGCCAACCAACATTGTTATTTTTCGGTGATGTAAACATCTATGTCCCCTGAGAGAGCATGAGGAGGTTGAGGTGGGCGGGTTTGGGGGAGCGGGGTTGAGGTGGAGGGGTAGGGGGTAGCGGGGGTGTATATTGTAATTGTAATGTGTCGGAAAGTCAAACAACAAAGAACAACAGAACAAACCACACGTCCCAGTTTTTCCAACTTGGGGAAAAAAATTGCATTTCAAGATGGTTTTTTTGAAGTGCAATTTCAGAGATTGAGAGTCCATTTCAATTTTATTGTTTGCTCACTTATTTGGGATAATTAAACGTGATCGACCTTCCAATTACAATGGTAAAATAAAACCTAATAAGTGTTTATTAAATGTTTATTGTGTTTGAATGGAATACTTGCGTTATCAGTTACATACAGGTATATTATGATTACATTAGTACAGAGGTCCCCCAAACTATGGCCCAGCGTCCAACCAGTGACGTGCGGTGAGGTTGATGGCTGGTGAGGCACTGACTTCATCACAGTCAGATTTACAAACATATGAACCCTAAAGAGTATCTTATTCACCATTTGATTGGCAGCAGTTAACGGGTTATGTTTAAAAGCTCATACCAGCATTCTTCCCTGCTTGGCACTCAGCATCAAGGGTTGGAATTGGGGGTTAAATTACCCAAAATTATTCCCGGGCACGGCGCCGCTGCTGCCCACTGCTCCCCTCACCTCCCAGGGGGTGAAGAAGAGGATGGGTCAAATGCAGAGGACAAATTTCACCACACCTAGTGTGTGTGTGACAATCATTGGTACTTTAACTTAACTTTAACTTTACACATACAAACTGTAGCACACAAAAAAGCACATTTATTAAAAAAACCTTATTATGGTCTTACCTTTACTTATAAGTGCGGGAACAGTGGTGTTCGTGTTGGAAGAGTTGTGAATGAATGAAATATGAAATCCGTGCTGCAGTCTGCAGGTGTACCTAATGTTGTGTCCCTGCAGTTGTTCACGGCTCCTCCGGTGCAAGCATTGTTGTTTTTGCACTTTTTGGCTTCTTGTTAAGTGACTTTTTTTGGGTGGATTCGGTCTTGCACGTGGAGGGTTTGGGTATGGGCTTTGGTTGGTGTGGCGCTCCCGTCGGGGGGTGCACTCTGCCGGGGGTGCATTAACCGGCACCAAGAGGCGGGATTACTGCGAGCCTCACACAGTGCGTCTTCGCAGCAGTTTTATTTTTGCTCAGCACAAGAAATACGTTACACACATACAGTTGTTGACAAAATACACTGTACATTATATACCTCAGCTAACTAAACTATGGAAATGTATAATATAATTCATATAGCAATACGGTCTCACTGCACAGCAGGCCAGCAGTTAGCCGAGTCCGCAATCCATGTTGAGGCACTGACTGACGTGCCTCAACTGGCTGCTGATCACCGCACCGTCTCTTCTCAATATTTGAACGGCAAATGTGAAAATTCAGCGATTTTGAATAAAAATAATGTAAAACTGGTGAAGTTAAATGGAAAATAACTTTATAGTATAATCACTGAATACATATAACAATTTAATTAATTTGTTTTCTTTTTAAATTTTTTTTCTTTCCATGAAAGACCGCACGTCACTGCGTCCAATATACGGCCCGCGGGAAGCCCCAAGTAAAAAAAAAAAAAAAAATATATATATACATATAATTTGAATTTTTGTATTATTATTTTTTTTAAATCTGTCCTTTCTAATCCATTTTCTACCGCTTCTTACTCTCGGTGTCTCTGAGCTGCTCAGGCAAATAATATTGTCTAAAAAAGCATTTTCCCATCGATAATGTATATATGCCTGATTTGTCTCAAAAATAACGTTAACAATAATATTCTTTGTCTGCAATAATTTCAGGGCAATATATCATCCAGCAAATTTAAGTGTATTATCAGCCCAAGCCTATTTGAGGTATTTGACTTTTCCAAGTGCATGATTATTCATTATGGCATTGTGTGTGCTTGTATTGCAGAATCTTTCTCCCAAATGTAGGCGTTAGAAACAGTTTCTCATATTTTTCTTCAACATGATTCCCTAAAGAGCCTGCCTCAATTCATATCAAAGAGAGCAATATCACTGGACCTTTTAAAATGCTTCCCGTAATGTCAGTCCTGGACTCTTTCAGATAGAAAGAAGAGGGAAATGTCAGTACAGATGTTTATCAGCCAAGCCAGTAAAGAGGTACCCCTTGGGGGCCACCTGTGTTTGCCAACAGGACAACTGCCCCTTTGTTGTCTGTATTAGTGGCTTTTAGCAAGGATTCGGAAATTTTAACATGTCTCCCAATGGAAAATATATTCCACACCAGGGGTGTCACTAGGTTTGAAAACCGGGGGGGCTTAGCATTTTTGCACTTGCAAGATTTTTTTCGCTCGCAACATTTTGGCACTGTATTAGAATTTCACAAAAAACACTGAATACATCTAAATGGTTGAAAGTGGAAGTGTAAAAAAGCTTCAGTCATCTTTAGCAAGGATGAGATGGCCCAAACTCATTAAGACAGCGTTGTTGCATGGAAAAGCTATCAGGCAACTTGCAAACAGGGAAACGTTGCACAGATTATAGCAGTGTAAACAAACCTACATAGCACTACAGGGTTGACCTGAAAACAGAGGTGGTTCTGGTAGAAAGAAACTTTCTTGCCTGGAAAACACATGCTGGATGTCCACCCAAAGATATGTTGTCTGTGCACAACCTCTTTGATTCAGAATGTTTGCACTTGCAAGATTTTTTTGCTTACAACGTGTTGTTACTGTATTAGAATTACACAGCAAATACTGAAGAAATCGAAATGGTTGAAAAGCAAGATTGTTTGTTTCCTGTTATTACTGTGATGGTGATTTACGGCATTTAGACCACAGGTGTCAAATTCATGGCCCACAGTCCACACCTGGCCAGTAGGGTGATATGGACTATCACAACAACCTGCCGTTTATGGTGAAAACGATAAAAGTGTTGATAAAAAAAACAAACCCATAGAACTCCACCTTTTTGACAAAGAGTCTGTCAGTGCATCCAGTCTTCAGAGCCCCCAAAACACTAATCTAAAATAACACTAAGGCTATTAAACTATAATCAATTAAGTTTAAGTTGCGCACCTATACTGTAAAGCTGAAGTTATTATTCTGTCAGCAATATTATAGACATTATTATTATAAGTTTTATATTACAAATCAATCAGATAGTGTTGTGATGTGACCTTAGCGTGAACTTTCCTGCGCTCCGGTTCCATAATGGCAAAAAATGATGGCGTTTATCACAAGCATCACCATTATTCACCAGAATAAAAAATAATGAGTTGACAAATTAGCAGAAACAATAATGTTTTAGGAACTCACGTCAATCAATGTTACACTACTGATCGCCTTCACGCTCTTCAGAGCAGACATTGAGGCAAATGTCCCCAAAACTGCGGGAGACAATGTGAACGACGACATAAAAAGATCAGATTTGACAGAAAAAATCTTAATTGGACATCCTACCCTGCAATCTCGTTAATGCACTGACGTAGCCTTAATGCTGCTGCGGTCTGGCTCGACCTGGCTAAGGCAACAATGAAAACGTGGACTGGATTTTCAGTTTAATAACGAGGGCGTTACTAATGTATATACGGATTGGATTGGATACTAAGCGCTAACAAAGGGTCTTCATATGAAATATATTCATAGCGAATAATGCCAGTTTTTTTAAAAAAAAAATTTTTTTTTTTTTTTACTCATATTCCTGCATATTTACATTTAATTATTCTGCAGTTTGTTTGTAAAAAAAAAAAAAAAAAAAAAATCGCACCAAATTATTTGGGGGGTTTAAGAATATTTTAGGGGGGTGAAGGGGGCTTAATGATGCCAATGAGTCACAAAAAATGACACAGAAATCCCTTATGAACTGTTACAACATTTTAAACTTCATATTTGGTATATACAGTCGTGGTCAAAAGTACACAACATAATGTCATGGCGTTGAGTTTCCAATAATTTCTACAACTCTTATTTTTTTGTGATAGAGTGATTGGAGCACATACTTGTTGGTCACAAAAAACATTCATGAAGTTTGCTTCTTTTATGAATTTATTATGGGTCTACTGAAAATGTGACCAAATCTGCTGGGTCAAAAGTATACATATAGCAATGTTAATATTTGGTTATATGTCCTTTGGCAAGTTTCACTGCAATAAGGCGCTTTTGGTAGCCATCCACAAGATTCTGGTTGAATTTTTGACCACTCCTCTTGACAAAATTGGTGCAGTTCAGCTAAATTTGTTGGTTTTCTGACATGGACTTGTTTCTTCAGCACTGTCCACACATTTAAGTCAGGACTTTGAAAAGGACATTCTAAAACCTTAATTCTGGCCTGATTTAGCCATTCCTTTACCACTTTTGATGTGTGTTTGGGGTCATTGTCCTGTTGGAACACCCAACTGCGCCCAAGACCCAACCACTGACCACAGAACTTTACTCCAGAAGGTCTTTTTTTTGTGCATGTGATGTCAGATGAAACAAAAATTGAGCTGTTTGGCCACAATACCCAGCAATATGTTTGGAGGAGAAAAGGTGAGGCCTTTAATCCCAGAAACACCAAGCCTACCGTCAAGCATGGTGGTGGTAGTATTATGCTCTGGGCCTGTTTTGCTGCCAATGGAACTGGTGCTTTACAGAGAGTAAATGGGACAATGAAAAGGAGGATTACCTCCAAATTCTTCAGGACAACCTAAAATGGTTGGGTCTTGGGCACAGTTGGGTGTTCCAACAGGACAATGACCCCAAACACACGTCAAAAGTGGTAAAGGAATGGCTAAATCAGGCTAGAATTAAAGGGGAACATTATCACAATTTCAGAAGGATTAAAACCATTAAAAATCCGTTCCCAGTGGCTTATTTTATTTTTCGAAGTTTTTTTCAAAATTTTACCCATCACGCAATATCCCTAAAAAAAAGCTTCAAAGTGCCTGATTTTAACCATCGTTATATACACGCGTCCATTTTCCTGTGACGTCACACAGTGATGCCAATACAAACAAACATGGCGCATAGAACAGCAAGTTTATAGCGACATTAGCTCGGATTCAGACTCGGATTTCAGCGGCTTAAGCGATTCAACAGATTACGCATGTATTGAAACGGATGGTTGTAGTGTGGAGGCAGGTAGCGAAAACGAAATTGAAGAAGAAACTGAAGCTATTGAGCCATATCGGTTTGAACCGTATGCAAGCGAAACCGACGAAAACGACACGACAGCCAGCGACACGGGAGAAAGCGAGGACGAATTTGGCGATCGCCTTCTAACCAACGATTGGTATGTGTTTGTTTGGCATTAAAGGAAACTAACAACTATGAACTAGGTTTACAGCATATGAAATACATTTGGCAACAACATGCACTTTGAGAGTGCAGACAGGCATTTCAGGCGCGCTAAGAACATATATTTTTCCACGATTTCAGCACTCAGGTTAACCATACCTAAATAGACATAAATACTGCATTAAACAAGACTACCCGAATGTACTTGAATGATTGAAAAAAAAATGTTTTTAAGCTAAATTATTGGTAAACACAGTTTATGTATAATAATTTACGTAAAACCGCGAGTAATGAATAACGTTTTCATCAATTAATATATTCTGTAGACATACCCTCATCCGCTCTCTTTTCCTGAAAGCTCATCTGTCCAGTTTTGGAGTTGATGTCAGCATCTGTTTTGAGTGTCGCAGGATATCCACACATTCTTGCCATCTCTGTCGTAGCATAGCTTTCGTCGGTAAAGTGTGCGGAACAAACGACTGACCATTTCGTCGGCTTTCCCCACAGCCTCGTATTTTGAACAAATTTCGTCCAATTTCTTGCCACTTTCGCATCTTTGGGCCACTGGTGCAACTTGAATCCGTCCCTGTTCGTGTTGTTACACCCTACGACAACACACCGACGAAAGTGAGAAAATGGTGGATTGCTTCCCGATGTGACGTCACAACGCTCCGAGAGCGAATAATAGAAAGGCGTTTAATTCGCCAAATTCACCCATTTAGAGTTCGGAAATCGGTTAAAAAAATATATGGTCTTTTTTCTGCAACATCAAGGTATATATTGACGCTTACATAGGTCTGGTGATAATGTTCCTCTTTAAGGTTTTAGAATGGCCTTCCCAAAGTCCTGACTTAAACATGTGGACAATGCTAAAGAAACAAGTCCATGTCAGAAAACCAACTAATTTAGCTACACTGCACCAATTTTGTTAAGAGGAGTGGTCAAAAATTCAACCAGAAGCTTGTGGATGGCTAACAAAAGCGCCTTATTGCAGTGAAACTTGCCAAGGGACATGTAACCAAATATTAACATTACTGTATGTATACTTTTGACCAAACAGATTTGGTCACATTTTCAGTAGACCCATAATAAATTCATAAAAGAACCAAACTTCATGAATGTTTTTTGTGACCAACAAGTATGTGCTCCAATCACTCTATCACAAAAAAATAAGAGTTGTAGAAAGTATTGGAAACTCAAGACAGCCATGACATTATGTTCTTTACAAGTGTATGTAAACTTTTGACCACGACTGAATGTAATATTTTTCTTTTTGGTTGGATCCCAGATGAAGACACGGAGGTTGTAGTGGCCGAGGGGGTCCTCATTTCACGTTCAGAATTTGAAAGGAATAATAATAATATAATAAATAAATTTAATAAAGCAAAAAATATATAAAATAAAAATAAAATAATTTGAAAGGAAGAAACAACAGTCTAAAAATATATTCATAAAATTGGGTGTTGGGCTGCCACACAAAAATAAAGTCATCAATTGTCTAAACTGTTGAAATATTTCTTGAGCCACTGAGGTATAATAAGAAAACAACGAGAAACTACCACCTGCAGTCAACAAGAGGTTTATAGGGCTTGGCCTTGTAAAGATAAAAGACACTCTAGAATAAGCCTATTCAACTGGCTGCTCGCGGGGCTCATCCGTCCCGCCAAAGCTTTTCATTTGGCACACCAAAATCCCTCAAATAGGCTTGATGAAACCATTAAAACTAGGGTTGCTCATGTATGCAGTAGTCCCAACACCCCACAGGGGGCAACAGTGAGGCATATGTGTCACAATGAAGCAGCAGCGGGGTGAGAAGAAGAAGAAGAATTCTCATTAAACCCTGAACAAAATCTAAATAAATTGCCAAAATCAGACTTTTACCAACGACTGGACAACAAAATATGAATGTTCTGTTTCCTTTTGGACCTTTTAAGCAACGGACACAGTGTTCTAAACAAGCAGCAACGACAGTAGAAAAATCCACAAGTGTAAGCTACATCACGAAACTTGGTCATATCATATGTAAGTAGATATTGTGCATAATGATGTTTAGTTTGTTTTGTGTTGAAATTGCTGACTTTGTTATGTCTTTTGTATTTCGTGGTCGTGTTTTTTGTCTGAGATTAACCCTGGCGATCACAGCTCATTTGATACATACAGGTAAAAGCCAGTAAATTAGAATATTTTGAAAAACTTGATTTATTTCAGTAATTGCATTCAAAAGGTGTAACTTGTACATTATATTTATTCATTGCACACAGACTGATGCATTCAAATGTTTATTTCATTTAATTTTGATGATTTGAAGTGGCAACAAATGAAAATCCAAAATTCCGTGTGTCACAAAATTAGAATATTACTTAAGGCTAATACAAAAAAGGGATTTTTAGAAATGTTGGCCAACTGAAAAGTATGAAAATGAAAAATATGAGCATGTACAATACTCAATACTTGGTTGGAGCTCCTTTTGCCTCAATTACTGCGTTAATGCGGCGTGGCATGGAGTCGATGAGTCTCTGGCACTGCTCAGGTGTTATGAGAGCCCAGGTTGCTCTGATAGTGGCCTTCAACTCTTCTGCCTTTTTGGGTCTGGCATTCTGCATCTTCCTTTTCACAATACCCCACAGATTTTCTATGGGGCTAAGGTCAGGGGAGTTGGCGGGCCAATTTAGAACAGAAATACCATGGTCCGTAAACCAGGCACGGGTAGATTTTGCGCTGTGTGCAGGCGCCAAGTCCTGTTGGAACTTGAAATCTCCATCTCCATAGAGCAGGTCAGCAGCAGGAAGCATGAAGTGCTCTAAAACTTGCTGGTAGACGGCTGCGTTGACCCTGGATCTCAGGAAACAGAGTGGACCGACACCAGCAGATGACATGGCACCCCAAACCATCACCCAACCATGCAAATTTTGCATTTCCTTTGGAAATCGAGGTCCCAGAGTCTGGAGGAAGACAGGAGAGGCACAGGATCCACGTTGCCTGAAGTCTAGTGTAAAGTTTCCACCATCAGTGATGGTTTGGGGTGCCATGTCATCTGCTGGTGTCGGTCCACTCTGTTTCCTGAGATCCAGGGTCAACGCAGCCGTCTACCAGCAAGTTTTAGAGCACTTCATGCTTCCTGCTGCTGACCTGCTCTATGGAGATGGAGATTTCAAGTTCCAACAGGACTTGGCGCCTGCACACAGCGCAAAATCTACCCGTGCCTGGTTTACGGACAATGGTATTTCTGTTCTAAATTGGCCCGCCAACTCCCCTGACCTTAGCCCCATAGAAAATCTGTGGGGTATTGTGAAAAGGAAGATGCAGAATGCCAGACCCAAAAACGCAGAAGAGTTGAAGGCCACTATCAGAGCAACCTGGGCTCTCATAACACCTGAGCAGTGCCAGAAACTCATCGACTCCGTGCCACGCCGCATTAACGCAGTAATTGAGGCAAAAGGAGCTCCAACCAAGTATTGAGTATTGTACATGCTCATATTTTTCATTTTCATACTTTTCAGTTGGCCAACATTTCTAAAAATCCCTTTTTTGTATTAGCCTTAAGTAATATTCTAATTTTGTGACACACGGAATTTTGGATTTTCATTTGTTGCCACTTCAAATCATCAAAATTAAATGAAATAAACATTTGAATGCATCAGTCTGTGTGCAATGAATAAATATAATGTACAAGTTACACCTTTTGAATGCAATTACTGAAATAAATCAAGTTTTTCAAAATATTCTAATTTACTGGCTTTTACCTGTATACCGCTAAATTTGACCAGTAGAGGGCGATAAGAGCGACACTTGGTTTAATTGTGATGAGTCACAGACGCATACATTGTTTTCAATGTTTGATGTGGATGTTGTTTAATTTCTATAAGTGTAAACATCTGTAGTTTATTTTCTGAATGTATTAACACTGAACCTTCAATTTTTTTAATGCAAAATACATAATTGACATAATACTTTTGTAATGTTTATTTTTTGCTTATATTTTTAGTCATACAAACCTAATTGAAGGAAGTGTAAAGAAATACAACAGAGGAAGGAACATCAATCCTCAACAAAACTTCTGGAGCTTCTGTTTCTTCGTGCTGTTAATAAGCTGCACACGCTGGAAACCAGTAGCGAGGCCAGAATAATGAATTTATTGACAGTGCAGTGTGAAAGCCAATGTGTTTACTTTGTAATTAAATAAAAGCAGTCTCAAAGTAATATAACCTGCGAAGGCACTTTCTGACAAAATATCCACCTGAGCCCTTGGGCCCTTGAAACTGTGGCCCTCTTCATTATGTATTTGAACAGCCCTGCTATAGGGCATTAAGCACCACTTATTAAACTATTTAAGTGTGTGTATATATATTACAGACTGTGCACCCAATATCTTGTTTTTAAAAATCATTTCAGATGAACGTTATATAATTATGCCACCATGGAAAAAGAATGCTTGGCCAAAAGAAGTACGAATGTGAGTGTGAATGGATGTTGGATCCAGCTCCTACAGGCAGGCAGATGTACCTGCAAAAACAGGTGCAGTAAGGAGACAATAACTGAATATGACTTAAATTTCACACCCTGCTGATCATGTGCAACAAAGACATAATCAAAATAGAACGCTCTTTACGCGCTGCTCATCTGGTCAATCGTCTGTTTGCTCTTGAAATGCTTCAATCGAGTTAGATGCCCTGAAGAAACAGATGACAATGGTGTTAAGTTGATTGAAACGCATTACCCAACAGCCATTGAAGAGACTTAATTACTCCTAATGATTGCTTTATCCTTTGCAAATGGGGAAATGTGCCTTTCTGGATCATTCGGATTCGCTTAAATAATTCATAAATGGGTACTGTGTCCTTAGATCAAATCAATCCAGTAACCTCCTGGAGGTTAAACATCAGCAGTTTTGATTAACACATTGTCCATGTCCAGGTGTGTGAGGACAGAGCAGATTGCATCCCTTGCTGACTGTTTGGCTCTGGATGAGAACTGGTAGTGGGTTTTGAAATGGGACATGACCGGCCTTTTGGAAGCCTTGAGGTTGATGGGGTCAGTGAAAAATTCAAACAATATCAATCAATCACCACCCTGGGTCCCAACTCTGGACAGCCAGCACTTCCTCCATGGTCACCGGAACCGGAATAACTCGGCAAGGAGTCAGAGGAGAAAAGAAAAGAAACAGCAGATCAACTGGTCTAAAAAGGGGGGTCTATTTAAAGGCTAGAGTATACAAATGAGTTTTAAGATGGGACTTAAATGCTTCTACTGAGGTAGCATCTCTAACTGTTACCGGGAGGGCATTCCAGAGTATTGGAGCCCGAATGGAAAACGCTCTATAGCCCGCAGACTTTTTATAGGCTCTGGGAATCACTAATAAGCCGGAGTTCTTTGAACGCAGGTTTCTTACCGGGACATATGGTACAATACAATCAGCAAGATAGGATGGAGCTAGACCGTGTAGTATTTTATACGTAAGTTACGTAAGTAGTAAAACCTTAATGTCGCATCTTAAGTGCACAGGAAGCCAGTGCAGGTGAGCCAGTATAGGCGTAATATGATCAAACTTTCTTGTTCTTGTCAAGAGTCTAGCAGCCGCATTTTGTACCAATTGTAATCTTTTAATGCTAGACATAGGGAGACCCGAAAATAATACGTTACAGTAATCGAGACGAGACGTAACGAACGCATGAATAATAATCTCAGCGTCGGTGGTGGACAAAAAGGAACGCATTTTAGCGATATTACGGGGATGAAAGAAGGCCGTTTTAGTAACACTCTTAATGTGTGACTCAAACGAGAGAGTTGGGTCGAAGATAATACCCAGATTCTTTACCGAGTCGCTTTGTGAAATTGTTTGGTTGTCAAATGTTAAGGTGGTATTATTAAATAAATGTCGGTGTTGAGCAGGACCGATAATCAGCATTTCCGTTTTCTTAGTGTTGAGTTGCAAAAAGTTAGCGGACATCCATTGTTTAATTTCATTAAGACACGCCTTTGGGGATCGGGGATCTGAAAGTTTATCATCCAAGTGTTTTAAGTAGGGATGTAACGGTATACAATCTTGGTCAGTAACTCAGGTTGAAGGTCATTTACCAATTCATTTTGGGTAAAATTCAAAACATAAAACCTGATTTATTAAATAAAACATAAAGGACTGTAAACTTCAGGTAATTCTCAAATGAATACTATTCTCAATAAATAAAAATATCAATATAACATACAGAAAAACTGACAGATGTGGTGGTCACTTTCAGGTCAATATTAGCTAACCTATCTGAACTCAACATCAGGATTCTTAGTGTTCAGGTTATGGAAATCAGCAACGGTTGAATGGAGGCAACTGGAATCTTACTGCTTGTTCATTTAAAAGGCTTCTTCAGTTCAAAATTTTAGGTGAGTAGTTTATTTTATGTGTTTCTCTGGAGGTGGTCACCATAGGGTTGTTCTTGCTGTTGTTGTCCGGCGTCCTGCATACCAATGGTCTGTTTGAATTCTTGGTGGCAAAACAACTTCAACTCTTCCAGTGGAATGAGACAATCTTTGGGGGGTAGACGTCAGAACATGATTGTAGGCCAGTGGCACTTGCTGGCATTTCAAGGAGGGGAATCTCATCATTACATAATATATCCATTTATTTAAACGGAAACTCTACCCGCCATTTGCTCACTTGCTGGGGCTGCTGTGCGAAGCTAGCGTGACCGACTGTGAGTGCTTTGGGACGATGGAGGGGCTTGCATGCAGCAGAAGCTGCTCGTTGGGGACAGTAACTGCAGAGCAACAGAAGTCAGTCTCAGACACTAATACAGTCTCCAATGACACCATAAAAAGATGATATATTTGTTACCAGTTGTTTTTAAGAAATATTGGAAAACTCAGATCAATGGAGTTAATCTTGAAAAATACTACAATTGTGGGTTATATTTCAAGATTTCTGAATCCCTCATTTTGTTTTGATTCACCCTGTGACAGATCATCCAATCATTATGCGGAAGCCCAGCCGACAGGCCAGCCCACTGCCTCATAGACCCCCGGAGACACTCAACGTCGTTGGGTGGGTCAAAACTGAGCATTTCCTCTAGCAGTGTTCCAGGTCATGGCCAGCCATTTTCATTTTAGCGTAGTTCCTGTGTGAACAAGGGAGCATGTCTTTGGAGGCTGAGCTTCAACACTGTTGATTGCACTCTGATGCTACGGGAATGAATTAAAGAAAGTTGCGTCAGTGACCTGTGAAAAGTAGCTGATTCTGTATAAAAGTTGAACACATTCAAGCTCATTTTTAGTCATGTAAACACAACAGTACATACTTTAGCACTTATTTTTTTGACATTTTATGGAAAGCTGAGCTTTCCCTGAAGTCAGAGAGCAATAGACACTGTTGTAGGCAGGCAACTTTTTTTCAGAGGGCCTTTTGGTTCAATAATAAAACTGGACTAGATTTGTATAGCGCTTCTCTCGACAATCAAGCACTTTACAGTGAGACTCGAGAATCCATCAATAATTCGCTCCACGTTCTTGGTGGCAAGCTACATCTGTAGCCATGGTTGCCCTGAGGTACACTGATGGAAACGTGGTTACCAATTTGCGCTTACAGCCTCTCCAATCAAACATTCACATTTATAAACCAGTGTGAGTGGCACTGGGAGCAAGGTAGGTGAAGTGTCTTGCCCAAGAACACAACAGCAGTGACTAGGATCGTGGAAGCTGGATTCATAAAAGGAACCCTCAAGTTTCTGAATGCTTGCTTTACCATCTAAGGCACGCTGACCCGAGAGAGAGCCTTTTTAGTTTGACATAAATGGCCTATTTAACTCCTCTTTCAAACCAGAGATCCTGATATCGAGAATGTTACCATTGTTCTCCTCAAAGGACTGTCCTTTTTTTTAAAGATGCAAAATAACTGCTGACTCTGGGCCCAAAGAAACTAACCTTAGGGTTGTGCCATGCGTCTGCACATGGGTTTGTTTGGTCTGTTTGGTCATTGTACTCCTCAATACTCTGTATTTCATCAACATTATTGATCATCTGGGGAAGAAACCAAAACTTGAATTGGGTTTTTTCTTCCGTAATAAGAAATGTTTTTCTTTTGGTGTAAAGAAGCACCTTGTCTCTGCCACATTTTTAACTGTGCTCGATTATGGTGATATTTTTTATATGAATGTTACTCATTCCTGTCTTAGATTGTGGACTGTGTTTACCATGCTTCTTTGAGGTTCATCACAAACTGTAGAGCCATGACACACCACTGTGACTTGTACTCTCGGTTGGGATGGCCTATTCTGTCCATTAGGAGACAGTGTCATTGGTACACCTTTACTTACAAGGCTCTTCTGGGACTATTTCCCGATTACATTTGTGCATTGATTTCACAGAGAAGTATGGACTTTTATGCACTGAGATCCAACGATCAGCTGTTGCTCTTTGTCCCTTTTGCTCGCACTGAGCTAGGGAAAATAAGCTTTTGTCTATGCAGCTCCTTGTGCTTGGAACATGCTACAAAGAGACTGGAAGCTGACTGACTTTTTATCCTTAAATGCTTTTAAATCTGAACTGATAGCATTTGAAGGAGCCTCAGCTATCTGTAACTGTTTTACTTATGTCCATCCTGTCATTTTATTGTGTAATGTGAATGTGATTTTATGTGTAACTTTGCTGCCTCTTGGCCAGGACTCCCTTGAAAAAGAGGTTCTTAATCTCAACGGGATTTTTCCTGGTTAAATAAAGGTTAAATTAAAAAAATTTAAAAACAACATTGCTGATTATGGACACATAGGGAAACTCCACCCCTTAAAGGCCTACTGAAATGCGATTTTATTATTTAAACGGGGATAGCAGGTCCATTCTATGTGTCATACTTGATCATTTCGCGATATTGCCATATTTTTGCTGAAAGGATTTAGTAGAGAACATCGACGATAAAGTTCACAACTTTTGGTCGCTGATAAAAAAATCATGGCCACCAGCAGCGAGAGCGATTCGGACCGAGAAAGCGACAATTTCCCCATTAATTTGAGCGAGGATGAAAGATTCGTGGATGAGGAAAGTGAGAGTGAAGGACTAGAGGGCAGTGGGAGCGATTCAGATAGGGAAGATGCTGTGAGAGGCGGGTGGGACCTGATATTTAGCTGGGAATGACTAAAACAATAAATAAACACAAGACATATATATATACTCTATTAGCCACAACACAACCAGGCTTATATTTAATATGCCACAAATTAATCCCGCATAACAAACACCTCCCGTCCATATAACCCGCCCATACAACTCAAACACCTGCACAACACACTCAATCCCACAGCCCAAGTACCGTTCACCTCCCCAAAGTTCATACAGCACATATATTTCCCCAAAGTTACGTACGTGACATGCACATAGCGGCACGCACGTACGGGCAAGCGATCAAATGTTTGGAAGCCGCAGCTGCATGCGTACTCACGGTACCGCGTCTGCGTATCCAACTCAAAGTCCTCCTGGTAAGAGTCTCTGTTGTCCCAGTTCTCCAATGGTAAAGCTTGACTGTCATCTTCCGGGAATGTAAACAATGAAACACCGGCTGTGTTATCCGGCACAACAGTCAAGGGGTGCATTCAAAGGCGGGAGTGCGTTATCCGGCACAACACCTGCCGCAATACACCGCTTCCCAACTACAGCTTTCTTCTTTGCTGTCTCCATTGTTCATTGAACAAATTGCAAAAGATTCACCGACACAGATGTCCAGAATACTGTGGAATTTTGCGATGAAAACAGACGACTTAATAGCTGGCCACCATGCTGTCCCAAAATGTCCTCTACAATCCGTGACGTCACGCACAGGCGTCATCATACCGAAACGTTTTCAGCAGGATATTTTGCGCGAAATTTAAAATTGCACTTTAGTAAGCTAACCCAGCCGTATTGGCATGTGTTGCAATGTTAAGATTTCATCATTGATATATAAACTATTAAACTGCGTGGTCGGTAGTAGTGGGTTTCAGTAGGCCTTTAAGTTTAAAACCGAAGAAGACTCCAAGGCGAATCGTCATAAACAAGAAGAGTCCAGTTGCCTCCATTCAACCTTTGTGCAAATAATAGTAATAGTTAAAAGAGTGTGAATTATTATTTTTTTTGTAAATTTTATTAGTTAAAGTGTAATATTAATAGTTACATCTCCTTATCTACTGAACAATGGCAGCACACTGCTTTCATCTAAACCATCCATCCATTTTCTACCTCTTGCCAATCTTCTTTGTTTACATATTTCTAAGGAAAGGCCAAGTGTTCAACATGAAACTTAAACACCTGAAGAGTGTTTTTTAAGCTCTGGCTTGTCCTTGGTTCTATCACTAGCCATGACTTCTGCTAGCCAAAGTCTGCACTGTATTTATTTACAGAGTAGATGCATGATACTAGGAACACCTCCTGGGAAATTGAGAAACCTCTGTACCGAACCTAAGTAAACAATCAGACTACAAATGAAGAGTTAAGGTGCAAAAAAATTATAAGCCGTTTTGAGCTGTCAGTATCACAAAATAGTTTACACCGTTCTTTACCAGGAGTATATTTAGTAATTCACTGACAAGCGCCATGCTCTCTTTGTGGCACAAACAGACAAATCCATCAGACCCAACAATGCATTGAAATTTGATGACATTATCCAACATCAGCACCTTGCCTATTCGTGTCTGTTTTGCAGGGATTGAAACTAAATGGAAGCACCAATAATGAGTAACTTTGATTAAATCAGTGAGTGTGCGGTGCCCTCAGCTACTGGGCGCAAAAAAGGACGCTGCCCTAATAACCCTGAGCAGTCTATGAGGGCAAGAAAGGTCGACACACTGCGGTGGGAAAACTCCAGTCTATCGCCTTTGTACATTATGTACAGGATACATGTGTAATGTGGGAATGACATATTTTCAAGTGTTCTTTTTAATCCATAGTCATGTTTAAATCAGCTAGTATTTTCCCATGTAGTGTGTCTTCTCGTGATGTCCGTGCTTGTATCTTATGTCCGCTAGTAAACTCTGTGTTTCACCTTGAAGGCGCTGGAATGTCTATTGGGCAGTGGCGGGCCGTGCGTTTCCCACCTAGGCCTTCAGTGATATCCGACTTCAATGATTACCTCTCAAAATACCATCATTTATGTCACCACATGACCATTGCTGGAGAAACACTATACAGGAACATATTTACGCACTACTGCGTATTGGATCACATCAACAGTGTACATAACAGGTTATTTTCTGGCGCATTTAAAAATCAATAAACCCGCATCAGCAATTAAAACAAAGCTAATGTGGTACTGTCAAAATTAAAATAGCAAAAAACGTATTAAACGTGAAAAAATTAAGAAATAAAATATCTGAACTCACAATCTGTAGAACCCATTCGAGCATCCGGGGTTAGCCGACATCGTCTCACAAGATGTAGTTTCTCTTTAAATATCGTTCTTGAAAATGGCCTTGCAAATATACAGTATGTGTTGTCTTGTCTAATCATAAAAGATGTTAGCTGAGTTCTTAAAGTTTACTCCACAAGGTGCTCATCAAAAACATCCCGCTGCCGGCATGGCAAAACGGGGCTACTGCGCATGCTCTTCACTACTGTGGCATGCTGGGTAATGGAGTTCTTATGTTACCTAGCTCATGACATCACAATATATATCTGCCTTGGGCCATCTAGTAGGCCTTACTGACAACAACTCGTGATCTGATTGGCTACCGCAACTGTCTATCAACTCTGTGTCCCCGTTCACTTACAGTGCACAGACGCCAGTATTGCTTAATCTGAAGGCTTCGGGCACATTTTTTTTACAGCATAAGCTAGCTGGATTCTGATTGGATAAAAACTCTATCACCTAAAAACAACACCGCTGGAAGGAGCATATTATGACATGAAGAGAATATGAATACATTTAGATATTTAGGGAAAGTAAATAAAAAACGACTTTTATCTTTAATTATGATCATGAATTCTGGTTGTTAGGCCAGCAGAGAAGGCCTTGCTGGCCCTGACGGTACACCACTTCTATTGGGTGTATAATTTACTCCCTTTTTGTGAAGGAGACCTTATCAGTTTAGAACAAAAAGGCTGTATTTCTTTCTGGGCGGGAGGGGGCTGTTTTCATACTAAATAAGCGGACTCTTTCCGTTTGATTTTTAGATCGCTTCTTGATGCTGCTATTATAGCATTGTGAGGGCTGGTCTCCTAAAGCTTTAGTAAAACTTGATAGTATTGCTATTCTGTCTTGGTGGTCCTTCTTACTCAACATATACTGTATGTCGTCCGAAAGAATTTGGGATTGACCAGTGTGTTTTATTCCCTGAGAGGAAGACTGGTCGGACGCAACAGTAACTACTGAATCGTGTGTATACTCTGCTGTTGTTGTCATGTCATGCAGCCTTCAATGTCATGATGTCACGATGCAGCCGTCAACAGGATGGCTGTTTCATGAAAAGCTTCACAAAAAACAAGAAAAAATGGAATTATCTGTTTTTGCGTCTGAACTTTTCAAACACACAGGACAGTACTGTTGCATCCTTAGTTTTATGTAAACACAACCAAGGCCCCTCAATTTTACTAATTCATTTACAGATTTAATTAGACGGATGAAGCTGTTATTAAAACAGGTAGAGGGGGATTGTTGCCAGCACAACATGACTTTTTAATTACATCTCCACATCCCCATTTGCTGGTGTCTGAGGGACCAGTTAATTAAAATCCTCATTATTTTACTTTTAATTAGTTCCCCTCTCTTTTTGTTTTCTTGCACCATATGGCAGTGGTGCGTAGTCAAATCAACGTAATGAAGCTAATTAAGTTGATCAGTTTAATTATTCCAAGTAGTCTGATTGGATGAAATATGTTCCTCCCCAACCCACTGAATAAGACAGAAGACATGTTAACCTGCAGTCTCTAAAATGTGTTTTACCAGTTCTTTGCATGAAATATATAAGTTATATTTGATCTAGAAATGCTCGATATTGGCTTTCTTACCGATATCTGATACTCCAAATCGTTCAGCACTTTATTTCTGATACCGATATCAAGCAATACCAGTAAATGCGACAGCTCTTCCCTCAAACTAATTGTCATGAAATGATGTGTCTTTTACAGAATGCATTTCACAAATAAACACTGTTTGTGCAAAATAAGACAAATACTACAAACTAAATTAGACAAAAAGGGCTATATTTAATTTCAACATATTTTCCCAACAAAAAAGTCCTAAAAAAATAAAACAAAATTGTGTTTATTGCAACAAACTCACTATCTTTACAGTTGGGGTGTCCAAACTGAGGCCTGCAGGGTTTTTTGAAATTGACCTGCTGCACATTCTAAAAACAAACAAAACAAAAACAAAATTAAATGTTGAGGAAGAAAGCACGTAATGTATGTGACGTAATGTAATGAAAAAACATTGTAATGTAAAGAATAATATGCTTTGTCACCTTTAACACAAAGCTGACATATGTCTATTTTTTCATATTACAGTTTATCCGGAATATTCACAGCGCTTCTCTTTTTCCAAATGTTATGTTACATCCTTATTATTCCAAAATGGAATTAATACATTTTTGTCCTTTAAATTCTACACACAGTACCCCATAATGACAAGGTGAAAATATTTTTTCTTTTTTTTTTGTTGCAAATTTATTAAGAATAAAAACGAAAATATCATATGTACATGAATATTCACAGCCTTTGTTCAATACTTTGGTCATGCACTTTTGGCAGCTTTTTACGATGCTATTCCATTCTTCTTTGCAGCACCTCTCAAGCTCCATCAGGTTGAATGGGAAGCGTTGGTTTTCATCCGTGATGTCTCTGTACCTTGCTGCATTCATCGTTCCCTCTATCCTGACTAGTCTCCCAGTTCCTGCCGCTGAAAACCATCCCCACAGCATGATGCTGCCACCGCCATGCGTCACTGTAGTATTGTCCTGGTGATGAGCGGTGCCTGGTTTCCTCCAAATATGACACATGGCATTCATGCCAAAGAGTTCAAGCTTTCTCTCATCAGAGAATTATGTTTCTTATGGTCTGAGAGTATTTCCGGTGCATTTAGGCAAACTTTTAACTAAGGTGAAACTGCCCAAAGATAGGTGTGCCAAGCTTATGGCATCATATTCAAAAGTACTTGATGCTGTAATCTCTGCCAAAGGTCAATGCTGATCACTATCACTCTCTATTGTAACACTATTTTCCATCCACTTGTTTGTCACCTTTTGTTGGGGCGATAAGACCATTTAGGTGTTCAGTTGAAGCAGTTAATAGTTTTTTCCTTTGTGTCTTGTGTTTTTCTTTGTTACCGCCCCTTTGTTTTCTGTTACAGACCTAGCCACTCCCTGAGCATAATTGCTGCAGGTGTGCATCATTAACAGGCCTATTTCATCACACCTGTACGGGCAGGAAGACACTGGGTGATTACTCCCCATGGACACAGGATTTCGGATTCATGCTTTGGATTCTTTGCCTCGATTCCAGTTCTTGTAAGACATTTTGCCATCCTGCCCTGTCTAGTCTTCCTCCCTTGTTCATACTCCTGCCTGTGTTTTGCCTCTTGGGATCCGCTAGCCTCTTAGAGAGTATCACCAAGCGTGACAGATGACAAACACAAATCCCCCCAGGCTGTCACTGTATTTACAAGCGGCTAGCAGCTAATTATGTTTCCCCATACACAGTGCAGAGCCGCTCTCCTAAACTTATAAAATCACCCTCATTACGGCAAATAAACTCTTTCTTAGTAACTTATGTCACATTATCACTGGAGGACGATGCTAAACATGTTACACACCGAGAGCAAGCCAAGAACATGCATGCTCATAGCTAAGTTAACCACGAAGATAGCTTTAAACCAGGGGTCACCAACCTTTTTGAAACCAAGAGCTACTTCTTGGGTACTGATTAATGCGAAGGGCTACCAGTTTCCATCCATCCATTTCCTACCGCTTATTCCCTTTGGGGTCGCGGGGGCGCTGGAGCCTATCTCAGCTACAATCGGGCGGAAGGCGGGGTACACCCTGGACAAGTAGCTACCTCATCGCAGGGGCTACCAGTTTGATACACACTTGAATAAATTGCCAGAAATAGCCAATTTGCTCAATTTACCTTTAACTCTATATTATTATTAATAATTAATGATATTTATCTTTGTGGAAACACTGATCATCTTAATGATGTCTCACAATAAATATATATAGAAACAGATAAATATCAATATGCAACACTTTATTTTTATATTTTCTCTAAGTGCACATTTTTCAAATTGAACATTTTCAAATGATCACTTCTAAGACAGTCTTGTGAAATCACAATATCCCATTTTAACTAGCTAGCCACTAACATTGTTTAACAAATCATGAATTATTTTGCACCATGTTTGTACAAATAATAACTCATGTAAAATACAAAAGTCAACTCTCAAATTTTTAAATAAATCATGTCACACTTTGAACTGGACACCAAATCTGTTATCTGTTTCTTTGTCAGTTAGTGAAGAACAAGTCTTTAAAATATTTTCTTGGATTTTCAAAATCTATTTGAGTTTTGTCTCTCTGAGAATTAAAAATGTCGAGCAAAGCGAGACCAGCTTGCTAGTAAATAAATACAATTTAAAAAATAGAGGCAGCTCACTGGTAAGTGCTGCTATTTGAGCTATTTTTAGAACAGGCCAGCGGGCGACTCATCTGGTCCTTACGGGCTACCTGGTGCCCGCGGGCACCGCGTTGGTGACCCCTGCTTTAAACAATACCAACAATTAACTGCTTAGTAAACATTAAGAAAATTACAGCTATTAACAGGAAATTAACAAGTACATTAATAAGAATCTCGAGAGAGGATAACATACCATAATTGTTGGTGTGTCGCATTGTCGCACCCAGTACACGACACATAAGGGGGCCGATAGATCCATAAATTGATGGTCGATACTTGAGTGATTAGGTCAACATTTTTCTTTTCTCAAAATCTTTTTTTGGTTAATGTTTACAAGTTCAAGGAATAATTCCACAAGATGACATTGATGGCAAAAAGACCCAACTCTCTCGTTTGAGTCACACATTAAGAGTGTTACTAAAACGGCCTTCTTTCATCTCCGTAATATCGCTAAAATTCGTTCTATTTTATCCACTAGCGACGCTGAGATCATTATTCATGCGTTCGTTACGTCTCGTCTCGATTACTGTAACGTATTATTTTCGGGTCTCCCTATGTCTAGCATTAAAAGATTACAATTGGTACAAAATGCGACTGCTAGACTTTTGACAAGAACAAGAAAGTTTGATCATATTACGCCTATCCTGGCTCACCTGCACTGGCTTCCTGTGCATTTAAGATGTGACTTCAAGGTTTTACTACTTACGTATAAAATACTACACAGTCTAGCTCCAGCCGATTGTATTGTACCATTTGTCCCGGCAAGAAATCTGCGTTCAAAGAACTCCTGCTTATTAGTGATTCCCAGAGCCCAAAAAAAAAGTCTGCGGGCTATAGAGCGTTTTCTATTCGGGCTCCAGTACTATGGAATGTCCTCCCGGTAACAATTAGAGATGCTACCTCAGTAGAAGCATTTAAGTCCCATCTTAAAACTCATTTGAATACTCTAGCCTTTAAATAGCCCCCCTTTTTTGGACCAGTTGATCTGCCGTTTCTTTCGGTCCGGTGGCCATGGATGAAGAGCTGGCTGTCCAGAGTCGGGACCCGGGGTGGACCGCTCGCCTGTGCATTGGTTGGGAACATCTCTGCGCTGCTGACCCGTCTCCACTCGGGATGGTTTCCTGCTGGCCCCACTATGGACTGGACTCTTACTATTATGTTGGATCCACTATGGACTGGACTCTTACTATTATGTTGGATCCACTATGGACTGGACTCTCACAATATTATGTCAGACCCACTCGACATCCATTGCATTCGGTCTCCCCTAGAGAGGGGGGGTTACCCACATATGCGGTCCTCTCCAAGGTTTCTCATAGTCATTCACATCGACGTCCCACTGGGGCATACTTGCCAACCCTCCCGAATTTTCCGGCAGACTCCCGAAATTCAGCGCCTCTCCCGAAAACCTCCCGGGACAAATATTCTCCCGAAAATCTCCCGATTTTCAGCCGGAGCTGGAAGCCACGCCCCCTCCAGCTCCATGCGGACCTGAGTGAGGACAGCCTTTTTTTTATGACGGGAGGATAACAGGGTGACAAGAACTAAATCATCCAGACTAGAGATAAATTGTATTATTATGTTTATCTTACCTAAAAATAAATATATTTATTAATTTACCAAAAAAAACAACTAAATACATGTTTACTATATTTTGCTAAAAACATCAAAATTAATTGTATTTTTATTTGTATTTTTTTCTGACTCCTTATTACATCCAGCCATAGAATTATACATTAAAATAAAAATATTTGAAATAATTGATTTTAAATCATCATAATAATTCATTTAAAATGACCATATTTAATTATTAAAATAATTGCTTGTTTATCAACAACTTTAGCATTTTATTCATTACATTTTGAAACTCTCAGAAGCCAAATTATGTTATATTCCTTAATATTTATTTATGCAAGTTTGAAGTATCAATTATCTAAACACAGTTTTGTTTGCATATTTTCAGGATGTAGAGAGAGATATATATATATATATATATATATATATATATATATATATATATATATACTGTATATGTATGAAATACTGTATATGTATGAAATACTTGACTTGTTGAATTCTAGCTGTCAATATACTCCTCCCCTCTTAACCACGCCCCCAACCACGCCCCAGCCCACCCCCGACCACGCCCCCACCCCCCTTCTCCCGAAATCGGAGGTCTCAAGGTTGGCAAGTATGCACTGGGGTGAGTTTTTCCTTGCCCTTACGTGGGCTCTGTACCTAAGATGTCGTTGTGGCTTGTGCAGCCCTTTGAGACACTTGTGATTTAGGCCTATATAAATAAACATTGATTAATTGATTGATTGAAAAACCAAATGATCTAAATGAGTAGCAGATAGCAGTTGTTGCTCCTGTTTAGTTAGTGTGTACTTTTGTTTTGCTCAAACAATAAAAAGAGATTAAGGAACTATAGTTTAAATATTGTGTTGATGTTTTTAAACTGTAAATAGCACTCAACGTAAATGAATAGAAAAATTAATACGTGATAGATATTGGCTGATTTCACTCATGGATGATCGGTATCGGAATTTGAGGCATAAAACCCTGATTGGAACATCCCTAGTGAAAATGACAATGATTGGCCAAACTGTGCAAGGAAAATGCGTTGAGTATGGACAACGTTGGAAAGATGTGCATAATCCATGGGGATTGGTTGAATTTTGCATGAATTGGTTACATGGGCAAAAGTAATGGACCAGTTTCTATTTTCATAGCAATCTGTTCAAACTGAAACTGCCCAACAGTGAAAAGGATAAAGGTCAGAAAACTGGATTGTTGTGTCTGGTGTTAACAGAAATACAATTCAGATTAAAGCTTGAATGTTTTTTATAATGTGAAAAGACACCACTTTACCCCAAACCATTAAGACGAACACTTGGCCAAAGTCCATGTGTGTATGTTAAGTTGGTTTCAAGAAGAAGAAAACAATTCAGTCACATACACATTTTTCCTCCCCAAAAAAAGTTTCACTGCTGCCATTTCGGAAATAGAATGTAGGTGTTGTCGCCGTACTTATGACCCAAAACAAGGCATGATGATTTCATTGTGATCACTGCAATGAAATGTTAGTTTTTTTCTTTTTACTGCCAGGTATTGAAAGATGCCTTGTAGTCCAACCATCCAGATTAAAGCCCATTCACTCCTTCTGAGGTGAGGGCTACAGGTAGAAGGCACACTTTTTTCCTTCCATCCTCTTCCTCAGCAAACCTGGAAAAGTTTATAAATAGAGTTACAAACTTGAAATCATGAACTACAGGCATGTACTGTACATACAGTGAAATGCATGCAAAGTGCATAGCCAAATGTAATATGATTGTTTTTTTGGTGTGTGTGTGTGTGTGTGTGTGTGTGTGTGTGTGTGTGTGTGTGTGTGTTGCGCCAATGAACACCGACACACACACACATGTACACGTGTATTTTTATCGCTCTTCCACAATAACATCTCACAAGCTTTCTTAAAAGGAAGCAATCGACAGACTCCAAAATAATCCACACATCAAAATAAAGAAATCTCATTTATTTAATTAATGTGATCACTCTTCCAGAAATTAGTCTTGGACTTAGACAAACGTTATTGATCCACAAGGGAAATTGTTCCACACAGTAGCTCAGTTTCAAAGGATGGAAAGGATAATGCAGTTATTAAGTCGACTAAAAATGTAATATTTACATATTATATATACAGTATATAATATATACTGATATATTATTATATTATATTTGTATATAATATATATATAATAAATCCCAATTACCATTGTAATGAAAATAATACATAATAATAAATGAGGTATCGTTTACAGTAGGAGGCATTATCCAAGTGCTGGAACTCGCAACTTTCTTTGGATCCATGGTGGATTATTTGGCAGTCGAACGCAATAAAAATACATTTCAAAAAAAGAGTACAAAGACTGAATCACCAATGCGTGGGATTCTATGTTTGGACACTGAATCCTGCCAAATGATATGTGGGCAATTGGTTTACTTTGCTACACAATATTTGGCCAAACGATAACAGAATGGGTATTGTTTCGATACTAGTACCAAATCTGTAATTAAAAAAAAAACTTCATTTAGCAACAACATTTTTATTTTTTTTCTATTTTATTTTTTTCTCACCTAACCCCTTCCCCCCTTTTTTACCTGTGTTTCACCTTTTTTGTAAGGGGCGCCGGAAGTTGGCAGACCCGTCAGCGATCCTGTTCTGTCTCCCTGTAATGTTTGATCCTGTTCTGTCTCCCTAAAATGTTTGTCTGATCTTGAATGGGATTGTGCTGAAAAATTTGAATTTCCCCTCAGGGATTAATAAAGTATTTCTGATTCTGATTCTGAAAATATAGCCCGATAGCTCCTACTTTTTTTTAGTTTTGGAACCGGGTTCTGGTGCCCCTCACTAAAGCTACCCGAGACTGCCAACTTGGGTCAAAATGTTTGCACATAACTGAAACATACAAAAAGTGTGGCGAATGAAAACAAAGGTACTACTGTCATTAAAGACCGCTGCCACCTTCCACAATAGAAATTAAAGGCCTACTGAAACCCACTACTACCGACCACGCAGTCTGATAGTTTATATATCAATGATGAAATCTTAACATTGCAACACATGCCAATAGCTTACTAAAGTGCAATTTTAAATTTTGCGCGAAATATCCTGCTGAAAACGTCTCGGTATGATGACGTCAGCGCGTGACGTCACGGATTGTAGAGGACATTTTGGGACAGCATGGTGGCCAGCTATTAAGTCGTCCGTTTTCATTGCAAAATTCCACAGTATCCAGGACATCTGTGTTGGTGAATCTTTTGCAATTTGTTCAATGAACAATGGAGACAGCAAAGAAGAAAGCTGTAGGTGGAAGGGGTGTATTGCAGCCGGCTGCGGCAACACAAACACAGCCGGTGTTTCATTGTTTACATTCCCGGAAGATGACAGTCAAGCTTTACCATTGGCCTGTGGAGAACTGGGACAACAGAGACTCTTACCAGGAGGACTTTGAGTTGGATGCGCAGACGCGGTACCGTGAGTACGCTTCCAAACATTTGATCGCTTGCCCGTACGTGCGTGCCGCTATGTGCATTTCACGTACGTGACTTTGGGGACTTTGGGGAAATATATGTGCTGTATGAACTTTGGGAGGTAAACGGTACTTTGGGCTGTGGGATTGAGTGTGTTGTGCAGGTGTTTGAGTTGTATTGGCGGGTTATATGGACGGGAGGGGGGAGGTGTTTGTTATGCGGTATTCATTTGTGGCATATTAAATATAAGCCTGGTTGTGTTGTGGCTAATAGAGTATATATATGTCTTGTGTTTATTTACTGTTTTAGTCATTCCCAGCTGAATATCAGGTCCCACCCGCCTCTCACAGCATCTTCCGTATCTGAATCGCTCCCACTGCCCTCTAGTCCTTCACTCTCACTTTCCTCATCCACAAATCTTTCATCCTCGCTCAAATTAATGGAGAAATTGTCACTTTCTCGGTCCGAATCGCTCTCGCTGCTGGTGGCCATCAGGGCCGGCCCGTGGCATAGGCCGTATAGGCAAATGCTAAGGGCGCCGTCCATCAGGGGGCGCCACGCCAGTGCCACAAATGTTGGAGAAAAAAAAAAAAAGAAAAAAGTTGGTACTATTATTTCTAAATACAAAAAATAATCCCACGTTAATTAAAATGCAAAGTAAAGCCTATTTAATAGAAATATTATTTGTTACAACATTACGTCCCCCCCTCCTCCCCCGCACGGTGCGCCCCCTCCCTTCCCGCATCATGACTCTTTTTGGACGTCACCACATCAAAAAATCAACACAAGATGTCAAAACGGCCAAAACTGTCAGGTGCCCAGGGAAGAAAAAAGAGAAAAGAAGAGGAGGAGAAACGAGAAAAAGACAGAGGTAGCAGGTAGGTAACGTTAGCCTACATGAAATTATTTGTCTGTTACAGAATGTGATAGTAACCTGGCTTTTTAGCATTAAGCTAATGTTACATGATTCGGCAATTGCTAATCAATAAATAGCTAGTTCTGTTTTAACGTCGGGTTAATATTGTGGAGGGGGCTAAATTGTTATGGAAAATAATAATGTAACGTTAGGTAATTACAGTACTCCCACCCAGGGGCGCCAAAAAGGGGGGGTAAAGGAGACAGATTATAGGGGCCCATGATGGAGGGGGGCCCAGAGAGGCCCCTGATGATGATGAAATTATAATAAAGAAAAAATAATGACACTGTGTTGGGGGCCCTGTAAAGATTCTTTTCATGGGGCCCAAAATCCCTAGCGGCGCCCCTGCTCCCATCTTACATTCCTCAGGGACATTTGTATTAGATCTTTTAAGCAGGTGTTTTTTGTTTACATTGTTATTGCCTTCTGGTTAGCTAATGTTTGCCCTGCAGGTAATAGTCACTTTTCCACCCCTTTATATATTAGGTATAGTTGTAAGTAAAAAAAAAGGTCAAAGACAAAGCTATTTGGGTTCTTGTGAGTATATACACATCACTGCCGATGTGGGGGGGCGCCACCTAAAATCTTGCCTAGGGCGCCAGATTGGTTAGGGCCGGGCCTGGTGGCCATGATTGTAAACAATGTGCAGATGTGAGGAGCTCCACAACCTGTGACGTCACGCTACTCGTCTGCTACTTCCGGTACAGGCAAGGATTTTTATCAGCGACCAAAAGTTGCGAACTTTATCGTCGATGTTCTCTACTAAATCCTTTCAGCAAAAATATGGCAATATTGCGAAATGATCAAGTATGACACATAGAATGGACCTGCTATCCCCGTTTAAATAAGAAAATCGCATTTCAGTAGGCTTTTAACAAAAATAATCTACAAAATCAGAGAAATACAGCACTGTATAAAAGTAATGGCACAAACTGGAACACAATATTGTCGCTATCAACAAGCATGTATCTGCAAATGTAATAGTAAAAGTTTTTCCTATTTTGCTTACACGTCTGTCTAAAAGTGCAAACTTGCAATTTACCTTTTGGTCGGACATCAGACTGTTAGCTTGCAGTTGAGCGGCGTGTCCATTGAGCAGTCCATCTCCTGGCCGATCGTGCTCACAAAAGATGGTTCCGTTGATGTAGTGAAAGCGATCACCGGGGACCAGGCGATTCCGACAAGTTGCACAAATAAAACACTGATAGATAAAATAGTTTTTTTTAGTCGTTTTGTCTGCAGAGCATACCCATGAATAAATGTTATGCGTCAAGACTGAGATGTACTCACCTTGAGGTGGTAAACGTTTCCTTGTGCCCGCATCACCATTTCACTGGCAGGGATTGATTGTCCACATGCACTGCAAGCTCCGCTGTGTCCAAACAGCCTGCACAGACACATTTTGCAAACACAAACCACAACACAATTTATTCATCAGTTTCACCTGACGTTGTTATAGAAACTGAAGATAAAAAGCAGACTTTTTACAATAATCGAAGCTACAGGAAATATTTGTTATGACAATTGTCTAGTCTTTCCCTCAACTCAAGGCTTACACTTTATTTCTTTGCTGCCAGAATGATAATAATAATAATAATAATAATAAATAGCTTTATTGTCTCAGAGGAGAAATTTGTCTTGGACATCAAGACACAGCGTTTTACATACATACATGCATACATACATACATACATACATACATACATACAGTTCATCCAACAATACAGTGACGACAGTGAACAGTGCGCAGGTATATCAGTTAGCTATGAGATCACACAATACACTCCCCCCGTATTGCACACCTACCGTCTTGCCCTGTCCCAATATTGCACTCTTTATTATTGGATCTCTGTGAGTGAATTGTAATGAAGGAATTTGTAATGAGCAGAGGTACCCAAAAATTGTACTCAAGAGTACCGTTATAACTCAAGTAAAAGTAAAAAGTAGTCATTAAAATAATTGAGTAAGAGTAAGTAGTCCGTGGAAAAACTCCTCAAGCACCGAGTGATTTGTGAGTAACTTCTGATTTCTTTAGTTGCTATTTTTGAATGGTTCTTAAACTACAATTATAGTCTATGTGAGTGTGCGTGTGTCAAATGTAAAACTCATATGCAATTCACTGAAGCATGTTTTCTCTAGTTGGAAGTGGAATTCTTGTAGGCTGAAACGTGGACATTTCTACTGACACACTGCAAAAAGTGAAATCTAAGTAAGATTAAATATCTCAAATAAAGGTGATATTTGCTTATTTTCTGTCTGATAAGATAATTCTTCTCACTGAGCAGATTTTATGTTAGTGTTTTACTTGTTTTAAGTGTTTTGGTCCTAAATGATCTCAGTAAGATATTACAGCTTGTTACTGAGATTTTATGACCTATATTGAGTAAAACATGCTTGAAACTAGAATATCAACTGTTGCAAAGTATAAAACTACTTTTTTAAAGTAAGAATTTCTGATTTCAAGCATGAAATAAAAAATCGTGACTTTGACACAAATGTGTCTCATAATTAAAATAGATGACAGCCAAATGAACTTTGCTGTTTTATTTTCAATGAAACAATAGAACACACGTACTCGTGTAGTAGTACAGTTGGCACAGTACAGTAAACTGACATTTAATATTTAAACATTTAACATGTGACATTTCAAACAATTTTGAACAGAAATAGTTCATGCACATTCAGATAAATTCTTCAAAATTACAATAAAAAAAAATTTGGTAGGGGGCCGGGCTGTAAATATATATATCAATAAATCAATCAATCTTTATTTATATAGCCCTAAATCACAAGTGTCTCAAAGGGCTGCACAAGCCACAACGACATCCTCGGTACAAAGCCCACATACGGGCAAGGAAAAACTCACCCCAGTGGGACGTCGATGTGAATGACTATGAGAAACCTTGGAGAGGACCGCATATGTGGGTAACCCCCCCCCTCTAGGGGAGACCGAAAGCAATGGATGTCGAGTGGGTCTGACATAATATTGTGAGAGTCCAGTCCATAGTGGATCCAACATAATAGTAAGAGTCCAGTCCATAGTGGGGCCAGCAGGACACCATCCCGAGCGGAGACGGGTCAGCAGCGCAGAGATGTTCCCAGCCGATGCACAGGCGAGCGGTCCACCCCGGGTCCCGACTCTGGACAGCCAGCACTTCATCCATGGCCACCGGACCTGTGCCCCCCCCCTCTCAAGGAAAAGGGGAGCAGAGGAGAAAAGAAAAGAAACGGCAGATCAACTGGTCTAACAGGGGGGCTATTTAAAGGCTAGAGTATACAAATGAGTTTTAAGATGGGACTTAAATGCTTCTACTGAGGTAGCATCTCTAATTGTTACCGGGAGGGCATTCCATAGTACTGGAGCCCGAATAGAAAATGCTCTATAGCCCGCAGACTTTTTTTGGGCTCTGGGAATCACTAATAAGCCGGAGTTCTTTGAACGCAGATTTCTTGCCGGGACATATGGTACAATGCAATCGACAAGATAGGACGGAGCTAGACCGTGTAGTATTTTATACGTAAGTAGTAAAACCTTAAAGTCACATCTTAAGTGCACAGGAAGCCAGTGCAGGTGAGCCAGTATAGGCGTAATATGATCAAACTTTCTTGTTCTTGTCAAAAGTCTAGCAGCCGCATTTTGTACCAACTGTAATTTTTTAATGCTAGACATAGGGAGACCCGAAAATAATACGTTACAGTAGTCGAGACGAGACGTAACGAACGCATGAATAATGATCTCAGCGTCGCTAGTGGATAAAATAGAACGGATTTTAGCGATATTACGGAGATGAAAGAAGGCCGTTTTAGTAACACTCTTAATGTGTGATTCAAACGAGAGAGTTGGGTCGAAGATAATACCCAGATTCTTTACTGATTCGCCTTGTGTAATTGTTTGGTTGTCAAATGTTAAGGTGGTATTATTAAATAAATGTCGGTGTTTAGCAGGACCGATAATCAGCATTTCCGTTTTCTTGGCGTTGAGTTGCAAGAAGTTAGCGGACATCCATTGTTTAATTTCATTAAGACACGCCTCCAGCTGACTACAATCCGGCGTGTTGGCCGGATGACAGCCAAATGAACTTTGCTGTTTTATTTTCAATGAAACAATAGAACACACGTACTCGTGTAGTAGTACAGTTGGCACAGTACAGTAAACTGACATTTAATATTTAAACATTTAACATGTGACATTTCAAACAATTTTGAACAGAAATAGTTCATGCACATTCAGATAAATTCTTCAAAATTACAATAAAAAAAAATTTGGTAGGGGGCCGGGCTGTAAATATATATATATATATATATATATATATATATATATATATATATATATATATATATATATATATATATATATATATATATTCCTTGCGCACTAATTGACTGAAAGAGCACGCACTTGGCGCGATGATGTCATGTTATCGATGGGAAAATGCAAGAAATGTAATGCCTAGTGCATATCATTATGTCAAGATAATGGCACTAGCATATTTTTCAACATATTGAGAAAAAATGTCTCATATTTGTTTTTTCTATCAAGAAAAGTGCACTTGTTATTAGCGAGAAAATACTAATTTTAAGGTATTTTCGGGTTCATTGATGTTAGCTAATTTTACTTGTTTTGGAAAGTCTTGACAAGCCAAATTTTCTTGTTCTATTGGCAGATAATTTTGCTTAGTTCAAGTAAAATACCCCTAACTTTTGTATTTTTTTTTCTTGTTTTTGAACACTGACTTTTTGCAGTGCACAGATGACCGCACATGATATAAATGTTGTTAAATGTTGTGTTTTGCCACACTGCCTGGTTGCCTCTCTCTCTCTCCAGACGTTCTCAGGCCGGCTGGAGGCGTGGCACCTGAGGGGGATTGCCTCATCAGCCTCTTAAGTTGAGCGGTTTGCAACTGGGAGTCAGTCTTTTCTCTACTGCCGTCCACGCTTGCACGCAGACAACACTACCTTCCTGTTGCTGTTTCCCACATCTCCTCCACTGTCTCCTGTATGACTGTATTTGTTTCTCTTCAATTTATGTTCGTTCCTTCAGTAGGTGCTGCTGTGCTGGTTAGCAACAAGAATCAGCAGTTAAAGGGACTGTTTGCAACCGTCATGTGAGGCGTTATCTTTCCAATGTGTTGTAAGTCGAGATGTCCGATTATATCGGACTGCCGATATTATCGGCCGATAAATGCTTTAAAATGTAATATCGGAAATTATCGGTATCGGTTTCAAAAAGTAAAATTGATGACTTTTTAAAACGCCGCTGTACGGAGTGGTAAACGGACGTAGGGAGAAGCACAGAGCGCCAATAAACCTTAAAGGCACTGCCTTTGCGTGCCGGCCCAATCACATAATATCTACGGCTTTTCACACACACAAGTGAATGCTGCATACTTGGTCAACAGCCATACAGGTCACACTGAGAGTGGCCGTATAAACAACCTTAACACTGTTACAAATATGCGCCACACTGTGAACCCACACCAAACAAGAATGACAAACACATTTCGGGAGAACATCTGCACCATAACACAACATAAACACAACAGAACAAATACCCAGAACCCCTTGCAACACTAACTCTTCCGGGACGCTACAATATACACCCCCCGCTACCCCCTAACCCCCCACCTCAGGGAGAGCATGTCCCAAATTCCAAGCTGGTGTTTTGAGGCATGTTAAAAAAAATAATACACTTTGTGACTTCAATAATAAATGTGGCAGTGCCGTGTTGGCATTTTTTTCCATGACTTGAGTTGATTTATTCTGGAAAACCTTGTTACATTGTTTAATTCATCCAGCGGGGCATCACAACAAAATTAGGCATAATAATGTGCTAATTCCACGACTGTATATATCGGTATCGGTTGATATCGGAATCGGTAATAAAGAGTTGGACAATACTGGAATACCGGATATCGGCAAAAAAGCCATTATCGGACATCTCTAGTTGTAAGCATTATATTCCACCCTCTTAAAACTTTCAACACGCAAAGATGTAACTACGCCCGCACAAAACACAAGGGCATTAGCTTTGTGTGATAGTGATCTGAATAGCTAACATTAGCTTTCATTGAATATATATTCTATCATAACAACAACAAGGCTGCAAAATGTCAGTTGCTGCTTTTGTGTATGTGCATACGCTCCCTGTGTATCCCCCAATATTAACCCTTGTGTAATGTTCATATTGTTGTTACTCAGCCAGCATTTGTGGGTCTGATGGACCCGTTGCATTTTGTGGCTTTTAATGCCTCACAATCAAACTCTTTTATGTTAAAATACTGAACAGATATTTACCTTATCCCAATAAACATCTGTTCAGTATTTTAACATAAAAGTATTTGATTGTGAGGCATTGAAAGCCATAAAATTCAACGGGTCCATCAGACCCACAAACGCTGGCTGAGTAACAACAATATGAACGTTGCACGGAAAATTTCTCTGCCAGTTTCTGCATCCCACAGGGATTCTTCTTTGGTGTTTCTGCACCTGCGGTTTCCACACAAGGTTGCAACATTGTTTGTCAACACTGTCTGCTCTCATTTTCTCGCACATTTGACCCTCTGATGTTCTGTGTACCTACACTCTGTCCTCCTCCTGTCTCGGCCTGCTGTGTGTGTGTGTGTGTGTGTGTGTGTGTGTGTGTGTGTGTGTGTGTGTGTGTGTGTGTGTGTGTGTGGTACACAGTACATCAATTTACACACTTCTATTAGCCCCGGGTCCAGTGGACCTGGACATCTTATATGTAATAGAAATGTGTAGGGAGGGTGTATGGTGTGTGGTCATTAAATATGTATTCTGATATATGTTCTTCACAAAAAATGAGCCAAAGTCAGTGAGTCTCAGTTTGAAAAATTAATTAATTGTATCATTTTTCTTTTAATAAAAAATGAAAACGGGTCCCACAGACCCGAACACCACACAAGGGTTAATGTTGGCCAATACTCAAGGCTCTCATATCGGTATCGTGTCAGAAGTAAAACAAGTTTGTGTTGTTGTCGTCTGTTATTGTGTTACACTGGCAAATTTTTCTGTCTTGCCTCTGGTGAGGGCGGTCGCATTTTTCTCCGCTCCCTCCTTCCCTGCTTGCTCTTTTCGTTTTGTCTTGTCTGAACTTTTTTGAAGCCTCTTTCTTTGCGCTGTCCTCAAATCTAAACATCAAACATGGATATGATCAGCTGGACTCTCGACGCAATTGAGAAAGTCTTTTCGACAAGGAAAAGAGGTTCGGGGGAGCCTGGCTGCCCTGATGGAACCATTGCTGCGGGGTACATGAGACTCCTGGGATAAATGGAGAATCATGCGCCTCTTAGTCCTTTCCATCGAGGACGTGGAAGACATCTACTTATTTGGAACCGTGATCGCGGGGCACCTGCTGATTGGGCTGGGCATTGCTCTGGTGTATCGTCAAATTCGGAAGACGATGGCAGCCACTCAAGGAGCCCAACGGCTGTTTGTCACAATGGAAGGATTGGGCCGGGCTGTGGGAACACAGACTGTGGCGATTTCTGAACTGAATCGCAAAATGGATCACATCATGGAGAAGTTTGCTGAGAAGGAGAATTGAATTGAATTTGAGAGAAACCAGCACGGACACATAGAGCAGGCAAGTCATTGTTTTGACTGCTCGAATAAGAAACAACATCCTAATCTACGATTTGACTCCCTCGAATGGCCTTGACGCTATCAGGAACAGGCTGTTCTGAAAAACACCCCCGAGGACACCTCAACGATGGACGCTTTTGACCTCCATTTTTCTCAACAAACACCTGGTGTCGAACTTTGAGATCGGCCCCAGTCCACAAAAACATTTCAACATCACACCCAAGTTAATTGGGCATACATGCACGCATCCGCCCTTTCCTCAACCAACGCCTTCACCACTGCTTAATTCCTGAGGTTATAGATGGCTAGTAGCGCGTTATAGCAGCAGGCCGGCCTCCAGGGCCCCAAATCCAACCCCCTCTTTGCGAGTTGTTGTGATTATATGTAACATGTTTATGTGTGCCATGCTATGTAAGGTTTTTTCCCTTGGACTCAGTCTGGACCCAATCCCGAGAGTCCAGCCTTAGACTGATATTTTTTTTACTCTTCCCCCCTTTCCCAATATCACCTCTTTCCCACCTTTTTTAAGGAGCGCCGTAAGTGGCTGACCCGTTGGCGGTCCCGTCTTGTCTCCCTGCAAACGTATGTCTGCTCTTAGTGGGACTGTGCCGAAAATTAAATTTCAGTTCTTATGTGTCTTGTACATGTTAAAGAATGGACAATAATAAAGCATCTTGTTTCTTGATCTTGATCTTGAAATGACGTCACTGTCATTACGGTTAATACTATAAATGTTTCTTGTGTTCCACAGAGTGGGAGCTATGCTGACCTGATGTAATCGTTTCTGCAGAGGATCATGCCACCTTTGCTGAAACAGGTGCTGCTGTATTCGCCCAGCTGAGCGTGGCAGCAGGAGCATTTGAGGCAGCGCGTGTGCCAGTACTGCTCCATGGTGAAGAGGAGGAAGCGCTCCACGATTCGACCTCCGCATCCTGCGCACGACCTGCCTGCTGTCGCCCCGCCGCTGCCCATCACTGCCACTGAGGGCGCCTCCACCCTGCTGTTCACCATAACAACTAAAGCAGGACAAGACAAGAGGGGAAAAAGGACAGGTAGTCGTGTTAGTTTTATGTTTTTCATATTTGCATTTTTTTTTTTTTGCGTGGCTTTTTTAAATAAATATAGTCACTTATAGTCCAGAGGTCTGACTGAACACTGTTTGTTCAAATTAGGGATGTAAAAGTTCAGGAAATTAATAACACAAAAATGAATGCATTAATAACACAAAAATGAATGCATTAATCATGTATAAACACGGATATGCTCCTTTACTTTAATCAGCACTGGTTTGTTACGGTCAGTGATCGGGTCAATCGGTGCAAAGATGACTGAAATTTTACTTCATAATTCATCCCGACTGGTCTTTAGATAAAACTGTTACCATGTTTCAAACAAATAAATTACGTGTATCTGAGTAAAGAAAAAAAAAAGTAAAACAATTCCTATATGTACAGTAAAATTGCAGTTGTGTTTTCTTGAAATTAATCAAAACTATGCAAGGAAGTAATTCACTGCGATTAATCTAAAAGTGTTAGTAACATATTTAAAAAAACAAATAATCAGCACCGGTGGTCAAATATACTACGCACACTATAAATTGGTAAAAATCTACAAAGGAAAGAGAAATGAGCAAACTCAAGACATGGTTTGATGTAAACAAATTATCCTTGAATCTAAGTAAGACATATCAACAACACCCAGAAGCGCCGCCGGCTTCGCTGGGCCCGAGCTCATCTAAGATGGACTGATGCAAAGTGGAAAAGTGTTCTGTGGTCTGACGAGTCCACATTTCAAATTGTTTTTGGAAACTGTGGACGTTGTGTCCTCCGGACCAAAGAGGAAAAGAACCATCCGGATTGTTCTCGGCGCAAAGTTCAAAAGCCAGCATCTGTGATGGTATGGGGGTGTATTAGTGCCCAAGGCATGGGTAACTTACACATCTGTGAAGGCACCATTAATGCTGAAAGGTACATACAGGTTTTGGAGCAACATATGTTGCCATCTAAGCAACGTTATTATTGACGCCCCTGCTTATTTCAGCAAGACAATGAAAAGCCACGTGTTACAACAGCGTGGCTTCATAGTAAAAGAGTGCGGGTACTAGACTGGCCTGCCTGCAGTCCAGACCTGTCTCCCATTGAAATTGTGTGGCGCAATATGAAGAATGGGAAAGAATCTCACCTGAAAAGCTTAAAAAATGTGTCTCCTCAGTTCCCAAACGTTTACTGAGTGTTGTTAAAAGGAAAAGCCATGTAACACAGTGGTAAACATGCCCCTGTGCCATCTTTTTTGCAACGTGTTGCTGCCATGAAATTCTAAGTTACAGATTATTAGCAAAAAAAGTACGTTTCCCAGTTCGAACATTAAATATCTTGTCTTTGCAGTCTATTCAATTAAATATAAGTTGTATTCTGTTTTTAATCACAAATTACACAATATGCCAACTTCACTGGTTTTGGGCGATGTACTATATTGTTCCCTCATAGTCCCATACATGTCATACTGTGTGGAGGTATGGGGAAACACTTATAAAACTCATGTTAATCCAATTTTTATCCTGCAGAAAAGAGTCATAACAATAATTATGACAGCAGTGTACCGGGAGGCTATCAACGCCCTATTTATTAATCTTTACACCTTCAAACTCTATTGGTTTTGTTCAAAGCTCACAACAATCTACTTCCACAATGTCTTCAGAAGTTGTTTGTGACCAAAGACACTGTGTATGAACTCAGAAATGCAGATATGTTTCAAACAACATGGCCAAGAACTACCTCCAGAGAACATTGTGTATCTGTGAAAGGGGTAAACCTGTCGAAAATGCTGCGGAAAGGAACTGAGAATGTGCAGCTCAATTCATGTGTTTAACTTTTTTTTTTTTTAAAACAAGACTATAAATAAGTACATAGATGTGCTGTGAGTAGTAATAAGTACGATCAATAGACGTGGAACATGATAGTATCATGTTTATATACCTATACATTACTAACTTCTTTGTACATATACATTACTTCTTTACTTTACTATATTGTGGAATATGATGTGGGAAGAAAGGGATGGGAAGGAAAGTGAGGAAAGAGAGAGAAAGAGGAAGGGGAAGGGAAAAAAAGGAAAAAAGTATATGCAAAATTGTGCATTTGAACAATTGTATATGGTATGTGTAGATGTGTGTATGTAAATATACATATATATATATATATATATATATATATATATATATATATATATATATATATATATTCATATGTATGTATTCATATGTATGTATTGGTAAATGCATGTATTTGCATGCTTAAAAATGCATGTGATCAAGTACTATGAATTTGACAGAGACTCTAGATTAGATTAGTTTATTTCAAAGGGGACAATGCAATTTCATAAAACACATGACTACACATGGTTAAAAAAAAGCCAGAATTAGCCAGAAGGCTAGTTTTCATCTGTAGTCCCCTGGCCATGATGTAAAATAGGCAGTAAAATTACAATTTAAAAGAAAAAGAAAAGAAATGGAGAGAAAAAGCAAAAAAAACACACAGTACACTGCAAAAAGTTAGTATTCAAAAACAAGAAAAAAAAGTACAAAAATGAGGGGTATTTTATTTGAACTAAGCAAAATTATCTGCCAATAGAACAAGAAAATTTGGCTTGTCAAGACTTTCCAAAACAAGTCAAATTAGCTAACCTCAATGACCCCAAAAATACCTTAAAATAAGTATATTCTCACTAATAACAATTGCACTTTTCTTGGTTGAAAAAAAAAAAGAGACCTTTTTGCTCAATATGTTGAAAAATATTCTTAAATTAAGTAAATGCTAGTGCCATTATCTTGACATAATGCTATGCGCTCGGCATCATGATTTTTCTTTTCATGCTTGAAGTAAGAAATTATTACTTTAAAAAAGTAGTTTTATACTTGTGAGTAGAGATGTCCGATAATATCGGACTGCCGATATTTTCGGCCGATAAATTCTTTAAAATGTAATATCGGAAATTATCGTTATCCTTATCGTTATCGTTATTCATGACTTTTTAAAACGCCGCTGTACGGAGCGGTACACGGACGTAGGGAGAAGTACAGAGCAGTTGCGTCTCCCAGTCATACTTGCCAACCCTCCCGATTTTCCCGGGAGACTCCCGAATTTCAGTGCCCCTCACGAAAATCTCCCGGGCAACCATTCTCCCGAATTTCACCCGATTTCCACCCAGACAACAATATTGGGGGCGTGCCGGCCCAATCACATAATATCTACGGCTTTTCACACACACAAGTGAATGCAACGCATACTTGGTCAACAACCATACAAGTCAAACTGAGGGTGACCGTATAAACAACTTTAACACTGTTACAAATATGCGCCACACTGTGAACCCACACCAAACAAGAATGACAAACACATTTCGGGAGAACATCCGCACCGTAACACAACATAAACACAACAGGACAAATACCCAGAACCCCTTGCAGCACTAACTCTTCTGGGACGCTACAATATACACCCCCCCCCCCCCCCACACACACACACTATTTTGACATGCATAATAAGCATTTAGCTTCAGCTTATACCTTTTTGGTGAGGAAATGCAAAACGATACTTTTATTTATTTATCTGCTATGGCCCAGGGGTGTCAAACTCATTTTAGCTCAGGGGCCGCGTGGAGGAAAATCTGTGCACACGCAGGCCGGACTATTAGAATCATGGCATTAAAACTAAAAAATAAAGACAACTTCAGATTGTTTTTTTTGTCTTACTTGGCCAAAAATAGAACAAACACATTCTGAAAATATTACTATAAAAATATGGAAAAAAAATACCGGTAGCGGTAAAGTTTAGATCCATGAAGGAAATAAGAAAGTGAATTCATGTTTATAACTGAATAAATTTACATATGCATAAAAATTTGTTTTCTTTTGCATTATTTTTGTAATTTATTAAGTAACGTTTACGACAACCTTTTTCCAAAACACAATAGAGAATGTGAGATATAGCAGGATAATGCATACATTTATCATTTGTTTTCAAAATGGTTACAAAAGAGGGGCACCCCAAAAATTTACTGTGGACCCCATTTTTATGACTTGATGGGGTCCCTGGGACGCACCTGATGGAGTATTGGTGCGTGCAAAACAGCAGCAGGCGGCTGTGGCCTGTGGGCCAATTCTAATACTAATCAAATATCATCTTAATTCTTTCGCGGGCCGGATTTGGCCCACAGGCCTTGACTTTGACACTGCTGTGCTATGCACTTGAAGTGTACTGTTTACATGACCTGATGACCAAATAAAAATAAAATAGTACAAAAAAAAAAGTAAAGTAGTGGTATGCGGCCTTCATCTAGTGGTACACCAAATGATAAATGATAAATGGGTTGTACTTGTATAGCGCTTTTCTACCTTCAAGGTACTCAAAGCGCTTTGACACTACTTCCACATTTACCCATTCACACACACATTCACACACTGATGGAGGGAGCTGCCATGCAAGGCGCTAACCAGCACCCATCAGGAGCAAGGGTGAAGTGTCTTGCTCAGGACACAACGGACATGACGAGGTTGGTACTAGGTGGGGATTGAACCAGGGACCCTCGGGTCGCGCACGGCCATTCTTCCACTGCGCCACGCCGTACCAAATAATCACTTAATTAAATATTCAAACACTGTGCTACTGTTCACATTGTGTTTAATGCTACAGTGGCCAAAAATATTAAATATACTGAATGAATATTAAGGCCTATGACGCTGTATTTTAATGTTGGTCATTATGGTGGAATTTGGAAAGACAAGTGTTTTCAGAGGTGGTACTTAGTAAAAAAAAGTTTGAGAACCACTGAAATAAAGGATACAGTGGTCACATGGTGGTCATGTTTTGTGTCCTTTCTGGCATCTGTCCGGTCCCGTTTTTTGGTATTGGTATTCCGATTATTTCAAACATGCATACAGTCACAATGTAGTGCATCAAATACTTCTACTTTCTCATTGCAGTATGTCCAAAAAGGATTAGTGATGATTTGCCCTCCATTCAAAAAGATCCCAACAGTACTGCCGCTAACACAGCAATCAGGTCTACTCGTCTCAAGCCTGGGCAACACTCGGGGATGAGCTTGTGACGGGCATCAAGTCGCATGTTACATAATTCAATCAAACAACAATGTGAGAGAGTTTCTTGAGTTTTACAAAAGGCAATAAGGCATGTATCCTCATGCTTTCTGTAACATCGAGGAAGAAATGTTGGAGCCAGCTCGAAATATGTTTCAACCATAACCACTGTGAAAGAGCCCAGAATTTTAGTGGTGTCAAATTGACACCACTAATTTATTGATTGATCCGCCCTCCTCTTACATGTTGTGTACTGTCGGTGACAATGCTGACACACCAACAGTTGTCCTTATATTATCCGTTCGTAAAGTTTACTACGAACTTATTTTTTTGGTGTTGTTAAAAGATAATGATACTTAAGATCAGCGTTGGTCCTCTTACCTTAAAATGGTAATTAATTACAGAATTAGTTACTCAGCAAAGTAACTGTGATATTATTTTTCATTTATTTTATATGCTATTGCGTTTGATGAGTTTATATTAACCGATTAAAGAATAAAAACACTATATACAGTATTTTACAACTCAATACTGCAGTGAGCCTCAAGATATGCAAAGAAATTAAAATGTATTAAAAGAATACAAAATTCCGTAAAGTAACAATATTAAATATTGAAAGTAGAAAACCCAACAGGGTACCAAAAAATTTAAACTTTGGTAAAAAGACACAAAGGAACATTTGTCTTTTGATTAGTGCAATTCTCTGCACCTGTATACCAAAATACAGCCTGAAATAACTTTAGATAAAACTGTCAGCAAGTTTGATGCAAATAAAGACATACATATATGTAAAAGTTTAAAAACGTTCCTGGATGACATTTTGACAATAAAATTGCATTTGTGTACAAATATTGGGGTCTTTTATTCAGCTCATTCTAATTATGCAAGCGATTAATCACCTGTGATTAATCATGATTAATCCAAATTCCAAAATGAGAAAGCAACCATTGAATTTCCCTGACTCCAGCAGCCGGAGCGTTCTTGTTGTCATCCAGAGCGTGCAGGGAGAGTGCGTGAGCAGAGCATGATCCGCCCACCCAGCCAATCATCATCATCATCACATTTTCAACGGCGTAATCATTCCCACCACTTCTCTCTGCATGCAGCCCATGTTCAGCCAAAATATAACACCTTGCGCTTCACCCAACCAATCATTAGGAACGAGCCACTTCCCATTCTCAGTAACGGCAACAGTAATTATTTAGATTCCTCGTTACCCAAAAAATAATGCAGCTCGTAACGCCGTTATATTTAATGCCGTAATTACCAACACTGCTTAAGATACTAAGAAATTCATTATTATTTACCGTATTTTTCGGACTGTAAGATGCACTTAAAATCCTTTCATTTTCTCAAAAATCAACAGTTATAACCCGGTGCGCCTAATGTACGGCATGATTCTGGTTGTGCTTACTAACCTCAAAGCAATTTTATTTGGTACATGGTGTAATGATAAGTGTGACCAGTAGATGGCAGTCATACATAAGAGATACGTGTAGACTGCAATATAATGGCAGTAAACAACAACCAAAACTTTCAATGTTCCATTGAGAATATAGAACATTACACATGGCGCTCAAAAATCTGTCAAAATGTTTTTAGTACGACTTTGGTAAGCTATGAAGCGGCACCGCTTGATGGATTGTGGGCGCATTAAACATACGAGTATTATTATGGTGTGTGTATAAGGACGGCAAAAATGGCACTGTTGAGGGAAAGTGCGATCAGCGCGCCTTCAGGAGCAAAGGTCACCGCCTCTGTCAATGGTGTCGAGGGCGGAGCACCATCGGCTAGAGGCGGGGCATGTGCGGGACGGCGAGACAAAGCTGGCAGGTGATTAGATTTCACAGGTGTTACGTGTTAATCTAATCATCTGTTGTCTTTAACAGTGAGCGGCCAGCGGAGGAGGAAGTGTTGGGAGAGACTGGAGAGAAAAGCTTCTGGAAAGATTGTGCTTGAATATGCATGGCCAATAAAACTCTGTTAAAACGGCACGCCTTGCTCCTGTGACGTGATATATGTGGAACGGGTAGGGATCGACTTCCACAGGCACCTATTAGCAGACATAATACCAGACATTTAGGTTTTGCAGCGTTATGCAAAACCAACTTTCCTTACCTTCTGGTACCTGCTGATGTGTATTTGGGATCTGCATAAGTCCTGAAAATGTGCGCACGTCCGCAATTGTAGTCCGTGCCGACACCGTAGTCATAAGCTTCTTCTTTTTCTCTACCTTATTATGTGACATTCATCTTTCGTTGTTGCCATTTCTAATTTAAAGTAGCGTAAAGTTCTTACTTATATCTGTCAGTAGACTAGCTAGCAAAGCGCTAAAAACTGTAGTGGGTTTACATAATTCACCCAAGGAACTTTAGTTATTAAAGAGTTCTGGTTGGACGGTTTTTCATGGGACACATTTCCGGCGTTGAAGTTGCATTATTGAGCCACGGATGAGGAGATGCTGCTCAGCTATTGATTTAAGTAAAGTCGGAATATCGTTAAAACAGTTAGCTCCATCTTTTGACACTTCTTCCACTCCCGTCCTTGCACGTTACACCGCTACAACAAAGATGACGGGGAGAAGACGCTGTCGAAGGTCCATCCATTCATTTTCTATCGCTTGTCCCTTACGGGGTCTTGGGGGCTGTTGAAGGAGAGCCACGTAAATAAGACCGCCCACAAATCGGCGCATCATGAAGAGATGCTCAGAAAGCGACTTGAAGATGGTCTGTAAAATAAAATCTATTCAACACTTTCACCAAAGAACCACCATTACATGTTATGTAGAGCAGTGTTTTTCAACCTTTTTTGAGCAAAGGCACATTTTTTTCATTGAAAAAATGTGGAAGCACACCACCAGCAGAAATCATTAAAAACTGAAACTCAGCAGCCAATATTGACAATAAAAAGTTGTCGCAATTGTTGGATATGACTTTAAACCATAACCAACCATGCATCAATACAGCTCTTGTCTCAAATTAGGTGTACTGTCACCACCTGTCACACCACGCCCTGACTTATTTTGAGTTTTTTTCTGTTTTCCTGTGTGTAGTGTTTTAGTTCTTGTCTTGCGCTCCTATTTTGGTGGCTTTTTCTCTTTTTTTGGTATTTTCCTGTAGCAGTTTCATGTGTTCCTTGACCGCTATTCCCCGCGTTTGCTTTGTTTTAGCAATCAAGAATATTTCAGTTGTTTTTATCCTTCTTTGTGTGGACATTGTTGATTGTCATGTCATGTTCGGATGTACTTTGTGGATGCTGTCTTTGCTCCACAGTAAGTCTTTGCTGTCGTCCAGCATTCTGTTTTTGTTTACTTTGTAGCCAGTTCCGTTTTAGTTTTGTTCTGCATAGCCTTCCCTAAGCTTCAATGCCTTTTCTTAGGGACACTCACCTTTTGTTTATTTGTGGTTTAAGCATTAGACACCTTTTTACCTGCACGCTGCCTCCCGCTGTTTCCGACATCTACAACGCAATTAGCTACCTGCTGCCACCTACTGATATGGAAGAGTATTACACGGTTACTCTGCCGATCTCCAGACAGTACAGACACTCAACAACGGCACATTATTTGCGGATTATAATTACTGGTTTGCAAAAAATATTTTTAACCCAAATAGGTGAAATTAGATAATCTCCCACGGCACACCAGATTGTATCTCACGGTACACTAGTGTGCCACGGCACAGTGGTTGAAAAACACTGATGTAGACCACAAGATAGTGTTTTAAATTTAGAAAAAAATCATAATATGACCCCTTTAATGCGCCTTACAATCTGGTGCGCCTTTTGTATGAAAAAAACACCTGAATAGACCCGCTCATTGGCAGTGCGCCTTTTAATCCGGTGCGCCCTAAGGTCCGAAAAATACGGCACATATGCTAAATAAAGTTACACAGACGATTCTAAAATGCAGTATTAATGCTAACGTTCTCTAAACGTCAGTTCTAGGTTTGGTTCTAACTAACCATGGGAGAACGATTAGCTAACTTTCTTTTAATGTTGGCGCGGATCTTAAAACTTAAAGTTAAAGTACCAATGATTGTCACACACACACTAGGTGTGGGGAAATGTGTCCTCTGCATTTGACCCATGCCCTTGTTCACCTCCTGGGAGGTGAGGGGAGCAGTGGGCAGCAGCGGAGGCCGCGCCCGGGAATCGTTTTTGGTGATTTAACCCCCAATTCCAACCCTTTATCTTGGGTGTGAAGTAGTGAAACGATAAGAATAAATGTGTTGTACACTTAAAACAGAAGTCTAACTGGAACCGCGAAACATCAGACAGTAACCAGCCAAGAAGAGGAAATTAACAATTAGATTAATAAGTCAGGAGAGACAATAATAACAATTCAGTCCAGCCGTCGGTGAGTATACACACAAGTTTGAACCGCACGTTTATGACAACTGGGGCCAAAGTTTCTGAACATTCTGTGGTTTTAGAAGGCACAGAAATTAAATCAAGGATGCCTGCTTGCCAAATAGGGACATTTATTTATTTTTTCACTTAGCAGGCTTGTACAGTTCTAATGTATCTTGTCTTGCTCATACAATCGTGGTCAAAAGTTTAAATACACTTGTAGAGAACATAATGTCATGGCTGTCTTGAGTTTTCAATCATTTCTACAACTCTTATTTTTTTGTGATAGAGTTATTGGAGCATATACTTGTTGGTCACAAAAAACATTCATGGAGTTTGGTTCTTTTATGAATTTATTATGGATCTACTGAAAATGTGACCAAATCTGCTGGGTCAAAAGTATACATACAGCAATGTTAATATTTGGTTACATGTCCCTTGGCAAGTTTCACTGCAATAAGGCACTTTTGGTAGCCTTTCACGATCTTCTGGCAAGCTTTTGATTGAATTTTTGACCACTCCTCTTGACAAAATTGGTGCAAGTCAGCTAAATTTGTTGGTTTTCTGATATGGACTTGTTTCTTGAGCATTGTCCACACATTTAAGTAGGACTTTGGGAAGGCCATTCCAAAACCTTAATTCTAGCCTTATTTAGCCATTCCTTTACCACTTTTGACGTGTGTTTAGGGTCATTGTCCTGTTGGAACACCCAACTGCGCCCAAGACCCAACCTCTGGGCTGATGATTTTAGGTTGGAGGTAATCCTCCTTTTTCATTGTCCCATTTACTCTCTGTAAAGCACAAGTTCCATTGGCAGCAAAACAGGTCCAGAGCATAATACTACCACCACCATGCTTGACGGTAGGAATTGGTGTTCCTGGGATTAAAGGCCTCATCTTTTCTCCTCCAAACATATTGCTGGGTATTGTGGCCAAACAGCTCCATTTTTGTTTCATCTGACATCACATGGACAAAGATAAGACCTTCTGGAGGAAAGTTCTGTGGTCAGATGAAACAAAAATTTAGCTGTTTGGCCACAATACCCAGCAATATGTTTGGAGGAGAACAGGTGAGGCCTTTAAGCACAGGAACACCATCCTACCGTCAAGCATGGTGGCGGCATGGCGTAGTGGGTAGAGCAACCGTGCCAGAAACCTGAGGGTTGCAGGTTCGCTCCCCGCCTCTTTCCATCCAAAAATCGCTGCCGTTGTGTCCTTGGGCGGGACACTTCACCCTTTGCCCCCGGTGCCACTCACACCGGTGAACTGAATGATGAAAGATAGGTGGTGGTCGGAGGGGCCGTTGGCGCAAATTGCAGCCACGCTTCCGTCAGTCTACCCCAGGGCAGCTGTGGCTATGAAAGTAGCTTATCACCACCAGGTGTGAATGATTGATGGGTTCTACATGTAAAGCGACTTTGGGTACTTAGAAAAGCGCTATATAAATCCCAGTTATTATTATTATAATGCTCGTTTTGTTTTACTAAATAAGCGTTTATCACTTGCAACATTTAAAAACAGTGCATTTGTAATAAGAAGCAGTTAAATTATTTGCCATTACATTTATTATGTTACATTAAATGTGTGCAAAACTAGAATATAAGTGCCCTGTAATAAAGGACCTGGTCGAACCTCTCAGTGAGGTGTCTCGCTGCAGTCAGACAAATTTTAGAAATGGTCTGCATTTCATGATTCACAATAAATAAATCGATTATTGCTGTTTACTAATCGATTTTACAATCGTCCATGTCCGAATTGCGGTTAATCTAAAAATCGATTATTTCCCCCACCTCTACCTAATATACCAGACCTGGGCAAATTAAGGCCCGGGGGCCACATGCGGCCCGTGAAGCTTTTCAATCTGGCCCGCCGGACATTCCTAAATAATTTTTTTTGATCTTTAAGATGGAAAGTATAGCTGCCATTATGATGTGCAGTCATGTTTTCTCACGACCGCAAGTCTTGAACCATACAAAGTATTTCAAAGGTTGGAATCTGCGCTTTTGGATGATATACCAGTTACTATGGTAATCTAATTAGTTACTATGGTAATCTAATTAATTACTATGATAATCTACGTCACAGCAGCTCAGACGAGGCACCAAACAGTGTGGGCGGGAAGCGTTTCCACAGACGCGGAAGGAGACTTTCACAACAAAGTTCTAAAGCTTAGTGATGTATCAGATATATCAGATTGTAGGTGGGTTTATTTTGTACCCTTCGTGTTCATATTTCACTGTTTGTTGCATTTTTGTTGCGATTGTAAAATGTGTCGATCGAAAGGGGGTGTGATGTTCATATTTTGTCAATATTTAGTGTTTTATACTTCATAGAAATTTTTTTAATTCCATTACGTTTTTTTAAGGCGGTCTGTCATAACGTTTTTAGCATTCAATCAGACATTATTGTGAGGTTTTGTATTATTCCGTAGCATGGGAATTGTAAGGGCGTCCAGTTACTGTTAAACCACAAGCCTGAAAATAGCGAGCAGAAATGCACAGAGAAAGAGGGACATTTGGGAAATCTCAGATCCAAAGCCATGGCAAGTTTTTCTCTCGACCGGACAAAACTATTTTATCTTTGATCGCGGTGAGACAGGCACACTTTGCCGCTTGTAGAACGTCTATGTTTACATTACACTTAAGTGCTATGAAAACATAAAATGTAGATTGTTACTGGAATAAAACCTCAAAAAGCTACAAAATGAAATTATGGTCTCTGTAAGCTCGAGATTTGATTATTGTAAAGACTTGTTTTCCTGTCTGAGTAAAACATCAGAGGACCGCCTGCAGTTGGAGCAGAACGCTGCAATCATCACCTTCATCTATCCATTTTCTATATTGCTTATCCTTATTAGGGTCACGGGTAAGCTGGAGCATATCCCAGCTGACTTCGGTCTAGAGGCGAAGTACACGCTCGACTAGCCGTCAGCCGATCGCAGGGGTACATACAGACAGCATTCACACTCACATTCATACATATGGTCATTTTAGAGTCTACAATTCAAACTAACGTGCATATTTTTGGAACGTGGGAGGAAGCTGTAGTCCCCGGGGAGAAAACCCTCGCACGCAGGGGGAAAACAAGCAAACGCCACACACAGATGCCCAAACGGAGATACGAACCAAGATATCCTGACTGTATAGGCCACCGTGTGACCCGCTGCAATCAATTTACAAAAAAAGGTAAAACGTTTATATAAAATAATTCACAAACCCAATTGCCCATTCTTTGATACAGTAGTGTGTCATTGCAGAGAAAACACATTAATTGTTATAAAATTAGAACATGTAAATATACCGTATTTTTCGGAGTATAAGTCGCACCGGCCGAAAATGCATAATAAAGAAGGAAAAAAACATATATAAGTCGCACTGGAGTATAAGTCGCATTTTTTGGGGAAATGTATTTGATAAAACCCAACACCAAGAATAGACATTTGAAAGGCAATTTAAAATAAATAAAGAATGGTGAACAACAGGCTGAATAAGTGTACGTTATTTGACGCATAAATAACCAACTGAGAACGTGCCTGGTATGTTAACGTAACATATTATGGTAAGAGTCATTCAAATAACTATAACATATAGAACATGCTATACGTTTACCAAACAATCTGTCACTCCTAATCGCTAAATCCCATGAAATCTTATACGTCTAATCCAGGGGTCTCCAAACTTTTTGACTTGGGGGTCGCATTGGGTTAAAACAATTTGGCCGGGGGCCGGGCTGTGTGTATATATATATATATATATATATATATATATATATATATATATATATATATATATATATATATTAGGGGTGTGGGAAACAATCGATTCGAATTCAAATCGCGATTCTCACGTTGTGCGATTCAGAATCGATTCTTTTTTTTTTTATTAATAAATCCAACAAAAAAATACACAGCAATACCATAACAATACAATCCAATTCCAAAACTAAACCCGACCCAGCAACACTGCAATAAACAGAGCAATTGAGAGGAGACACAAACACGACACAGAACAAACCAAAAGTAGTGAAACAAAAATGAATATTATCTACAACAGTATCAATATTAGTTACAATTTCAACATAGCAGTGATTACAAATATATGTATATAAAATATATATATATATATATATATATATATATTAGACATATATAGGGCACTTTCCGCGTGCGCGATGATGTCACGTTATCGATGAGAAAATGCATTTTTAGACAATATGATTTGCCTGAGCGGCTAGGAGACACAGTGAGTAGCAAGCGGTACAAAGTGGATAGGAAAAGACAGAATTTTTTTAATTTAATTTTTAATTTTTCATACTTGGGACTTCCCGCGGGCCTGATTTTGGACGCTGTCGGGCCGGATTCGGCCAGCGGGCCGTAGTTTTGGGACCCCTGCTCTAGTCTCTTACGTGAATGAGCTAAATAATATTTGATATTTTACGGTAATGTGTTAATAATTTCACACATAAGTCGCTTCTGAGTATAAGTCGCACCCCCGGCCAAACTATGAAAAAAAACTGCGACTTATAGTCCGAAAAATACAGTACTTAATACTAGATATGAGTAGGGATGTATATTGAGTATCAGAATTTTTTGGTACCAGTTCCAACTGAAATTGGGTCAGGCCAGGAGGACCATTAAGATTATGGACAAATGATATGGCTATCGTTTTTGTTTTTTTCCCCAGCTGACCGTCATTATGAAACGCTGTCACATTCACCCCAGGCGCCGTTGCTACGTATGAAAAAAGACATTGGTAGGATGTGAAAATCAGCTTGGAGTAATCACAAATAAGGAAGCAACACCACATAAAAGTTTGTAACACAACCATATTTCCTCCTCAAAAGTCTCTCAAAGTCTCGCATATTAATCAAAGTTAGTGTCTGTTTAAAGAGTTTACCTACGACCGCCGCTACCGCGCTCAATCAACCGTCCTGCTAACGATCCAGTAATCCACATGCCAATATTATTACAGTGAAGGAATAGATAGAATACAATAAATAGAAAAATAGAATAGATTGTGATCATTTAGTGAAAATAGAATGTTAAACAATGACAGCAAACCAAACCAAATAAGCACACTTTAGCATAGATGGGATACGAGAGCAAGTTAAAGGAGACCTATGATAAAATTTCATCTTTTCTGACTTATGCATATTGTCAACAATGTTGGATACCGACGGAGATAGATATCTACATACATCCATATTTAAGACTTATTTCTTTCTATAGACATGTTTGAAATAACTAGTGTTTTCTCTTTGTGCTCTTTCTATTTTTTCTCCATCTCATGACCGATGGTACACTTTGAATTACCTTGGGCTTGGAAAGTGGAAGTACTCCTTTTTCTTAACTTATCTTGTCTCTTCTCGGAGTAGAACAATTGACTTGTGCATTACTTCTGGAGGGTGGGGGCGAGGGACATATTGAAGAACAAAGCGCTTCCGTAAGGTTTTCAGATCAACTTGGCTACGCCATTGAATGTGTTGTCCTAGGCTGGTCTCTTCAAAGCTTTGAAAATAAATTACAAAATACCTATTCTGTTCTGGTGATAATTCAAACTCAGCTTATATGCCATCAAAAGAACTTGGGATTGACCAGTAACTTAAATTCCCTTGGAGGAACATCTGGTCCAAACGCAACAATACTTGTGTTAAACAATGTCAACGCCTCAAATCATAAAGTCCACACATTTTGCGTACAGGCAGTTTTGGATGCATGTGTGAGCGAAGTTTTGCATTGACGCCGTGACTTCAGAGCGCAAAAGAGTGGCATCATTGCTACTGAGCACCATTGGAGTTCATCAGTCATATGAGTGTTTTATTTTATTCTTGACATGTGCTGGCTTGTTTTGGACATTTGTTCATTTGAGCGCTTGTAAGATTTGAATTGTCATTAAAATGTGTTTTGTTGAGCTTTTACCTGACATTCTTTCAGTTACATAAGTGTGTAGCATGCATATATTGGTAATGGTTAATATCTATTTTGTTATTTACTTTTACTTAAACTTCATTTCATTAAAAAATTAGATTAGTCCTTTCTAGTCAGAGACAATCAACAATAAAAATTGCTAGAATTCTATGGATTCTTATCATGAAAACAATTGTCAAGAGTGAATTGGTGATTACTTACGGGGTACTCTATCGATGCCAGTTAATGCTGGTGTGACAAAGAATATGAAACAGAATTGGTGATCTAAATCAGATTGCTGAACCTTGGCAGAGGTGCCATCCAAAGTTTAGGGACACACTGTATTACTACGACTATTACCCACCATATGTTTTGTTTTTGTTTATTCTCAGTTACTAAAAAAGTTACAAAAAATTTGCAATACGCTAGTTCTGTACACAATGAATTAATTCTACGCCAGCAAATACAGAGAAAAAAGTAGGCATCTCGGTAATCAGCATGACTGAAGAGAAGCACATTGTGTTTCTGAAATCTTCACAGACCATTACAAGTGAACCGATATTGCCTTATCTTCTTGTTTACGAAACACCTGTAATTATTTGTCTTTTGGACTTGAAAACATTTACTTTTACTTGATATTTGCCATTAAAGGGGAACTGCACTTTTTGGGGGAATTTTGCCTCTCGTTCACAATCACTATGAAAAACATGACGGGGGATGGATTTTTTCAATGCATTCTAAAAATTAAAGAAACGTACAGTAAATAAAAGAGAGCCAATGGGAGCTCTACTATTGCACCCATAAAATTAGATAAATAACCATTCCAAACCATTCAAAAAGCGCCAACAATACTCCATTTATATTCCGTGACTTGGATATTAACCAAATATTAGTGGTATTGTGATTATAAACGCTAACGCAGACAAACTATTTATAGCGGCGCCGTGATCACTTCCTGTGTCCCTAAGTTTACATCATCGACTGATCGGCTGCTTTCTCGTTTCCCTGCTCCCTGTAAGTTTGTTGTAGATCATAAATCATGCCTTCATCTGATATAATCCGACAAGTTGGGGCACGTTGACACCACCATATAGGACCTGGAACTGGCGAGAATGACACGAAAAACACTTGTTCACACCACTTGCCCCTCCCCCACCCCGTTTCTTCTTGAGGATTATGAGACATTTTTCATTTAAATGGGAATAAATGAACATTCTGGCAGTCAGCATCCTAATGACAGCAAACCTTGTAGAGTAAGTGATGTTTTATTATTTATTATTGTTATTTATTATATATTATTATTTATTGGTTGTTTTCATTTCTTGTTTTATTCTTTATTTACTACATTTTAGTATTTTAGGTGATATATTCTCGACTTCTTTGAAGGTATATTTTACTACTGTATTTTATTCATCCTTCCGTGTTACGATGTAAATGTGACGCTAAGTGCCCCTTTTCTTATGTCTGTACAGCACTTTGGCCAACTGGGGTTGTTTTTTTAAATGATAAATGATAAATGGGTTAAACTTGTATAGCGCTTTTCTACCTTCAAGGTACTCAAAGCGCTTTGACAGTATTTCCACATTCATCCATTCACACACACATTCACACACACATTCACACACTGATGGCGGGAGCTGCCATGCAAGGCGCTAACCAGCAGCCATCAGGAGCAAGGGTGAAGTGTCTTGCCCAAGGACACAACGGACGTGACTAGGATGGTAGAAGGTGGGGATTGAACCCCAGTAACCAGCAACCCTCCGATTGCTGGCACGGCCACTCTACCAACTTCGCCACGTGCCCCATGTGCTATATAAATAAATAAACTGAAACTGAAACTATTAAGTTTGTTGGCTCTCATAAAGTCTGCAGTGAGCAAGAATCAGCGATGAAGAAAAAATAAAGGCAAACGTGATGCATTTTTTAAATTAATGTGCCACGTATGCTTAAAATTATCAAAAAATTTAAATAATAAATGTTATTATAAATGTGCTTGTTACTACATTACATATATACTTACATCATTTATATAAAACCTTAATGGAGGTATTTGGATGCTTTTTAGGGGCTCTTATAGGCAGAATTGAGTGGCTCCCATAGGCTTTTGATCGCATTTATTTAATATTTTAGAATGCTTTTTTTGTTTTTAAATCCATCCGTTGTCATGTCTTTCATAATGATTGTGAACAATACAAAAACAATTCCGAAAAAAAGTGCAGTTTCCCCTTAAGCTTCTAATTTCATTCTAATTACTATTTTGTTATGAAAACCCCACAAAGTACAGCAGTCATTGATTTCTAAAAGAGGTATATACAGCGTGTCCCTAAAGTCTGGACATATACTATACATACATTGCACAAAAAGGTTAATTTATTCAATTATATATGATATAGATATATACATTTTTTTACAAATGAATTAAAAAAAATAAATACATGTATTAATAATGCTGTATTGTTTATTTACATTATACGTACATTTACTTTTTTTTTTAAATAAATATCTCTATAAAGTATGCATTTTATGCCTATAGAATCAGACTTTATGGACATCCCACCCAGTAGTCCTGGACTTTATTAATGTTCACCACAGCATCCCCTGCTGGTGGCCAGCATCCAGTCACCAGCATTAAGCATCAGTTGCATTTCAAAAGGAAATAAGTTGACTGGTTTTCAGTGTTTTTTTTTTTTTTTTACCTATTTCTATAGTAAATTTATCAAAGTTGTTGTTGCAATTAATAAATTAAATACAACAAGCAGGGTATTTACTCACGTCGCTGAATTCAGGAATACGACGAAGCAAAAGATAAAACTGCTGAAGTCCACAAAACTTTTCAGTCCAGCTGGTGTGTGACAGTCAACGAGCAGCTGAGTTGACAGACATTCACTTTCACTTTCTTTTACTTTCCCTGCTGCCAAGCGCGTGCTCTCCAATATAAATGCGTCCTTATTCGGTCCGCCTCCTCCAGGGGAAGAGGCGTGGCTCTGGCTTGGATTCCTTCCAGGAGCATCAACGCTGGATGCCCATATAAGGAGTCTTTTAAAGAAAAAAAATGTCAGCATATTTCGAGTGTTCATATTTCTAAAGTACACGGCTTTCACAGTCTACTGACTTTATAATTGTAATTAATTTACAATGCAAATAAAACACAAAAAATATATATCACAACTACAGACCAGCGTACTTTACAACAAATGAGAAATGATGCACATAGAGCGGGGGTCAGCAACCCGCGGCTCTCGAGCCGCATGCGCATAAGCGCCGATCTACGTTTCTGCCAGTGAGTACTCGGTGTGTGTGTATTAGTGTTGTCCGATACCAATATGTTGGTACCGATACCAAGTACCAAAAGTATTTCGGTACTTTTCGGTACTTTTCTAAACAAAAAAATTATTGGCTTTATTTTAACTAAAAATTATTACGGTACATTAAACATGTGTTTCTTATTGCAATTGTGTCCTTAAAGGCCTACTGAAATGAGATTTTCTTATTTAAACGGGGATAGCAGGTCCATTCTATGTGTCATACTTGATCATTTCGCGATATTGCCATATTTTTGCTGAAAGGATTTAGTAGAGAACATCGACGATAAAGTTCGCAACTTATGGTCACTGATAAAAAAGCCTTGCCTGTACCGGAAGTAGCAGACGATTTGCGCGTGACGTCACAGGTTGTGGAGCTCCTCACATCTGCACATTGTTTACAATCATGGCCACCAGCAGCGAGAGCGATTCGGACCGAGAAAGCGATGATTTCCCCATTAATTTGAGCGAGGATGAAAGATTTGTGGATGAGGAAAGTGAGAGTGAAGGACTAGAGGGCAGTGGGAGCGATTCAGATAGGGAAGATGCTGTGAGAGGCGGGTGCGACCTGATATTCAGCTGGGAATGACTAAAACAGTAAATAAACACAAGACATATATATACTCTATTAGCCACAACACAACCAGGCTTATATTTAATATGCCACAAATGAATCCCGCATAACAAACACCTCCCCTCTCCCGTCCATACAACCCGCCAATACAACTCAAACACCTGCACAACACACTCAATCCCACAGCCCAAAGTACCGTTCACCTCCCCAAAGTTCATACAGCACATATATTTCCCCAAAGTCCCCAAAGTTACGTACGTGACATGCACATAGCGGCACGCACGTACGGGCAAGCGATCAAATGTTTGGAAGCCGCAGCTGCATGCGTATTCACGGTACCGAGTTGGTGCTGCAGGGAGTTCTGCGAATTTGTTCTGTAGTGTTTATGTTGTGTTGCGGTGCAAATATTCTTCCAAAATGTGTTTGTCGTTGTTGTTTAGTGTGGTTTCACTATATGGCGCATATTTATGACAATGTTAGCATTGTTCATACTGCCACTCTTAGTGTGACATGTATGGCTGTTGATTAAGTATGCAATTCCTTCACTTGTGTGCAGTGTGTTCCAAATCAAGATGGTTGTGGTATAAATTCATTGTCGGGCTTAATGTAACTTTGGTTAGGCTATGTTAGTTTCAGTCAATAAGGCGTGTGACTTAAAAAAGATGTAAAACGGATTAAGTTGGTCACAAATGACCAATATTAAGAATGTTTATCAAACATTTTTTCAAAGATTGGACGTTGCCATCAATTCCACGTGGGTGCTCGGGATCGGCGCCTATGCCCATGCGGCTCTATAGTGCTGCCCTAGTGGCTCCCTGGAGCATTTTTATAAAATAATTGAAAATAGAAAAAGATGGGGGAAATTTTTTTTTTTTGTTTGAGTATGTTTTTTGTTTGAGGACAAACATGACACAAACCTTCCCAATTGTTAGAAAGCCCACTGTTTAATATGTTTGTGTGTATGCTTCACTGATGAGAGTATTTGGTGAACATTTGTAGCTGAGATAGGCTCCAGCGCCCCCCGCAACCCCAAAGAGAATAAGCGGTAGAAAATGGATGTTTTGTCCTACTAATTTCGGCGGTTCTTGAATTCACCATAGTGACGCAACAGTTTGTTTACATGTAAACTCTTCCGCTCCTTCTTTGTCTCATTTTGTCCACCAAAAATTTCATGCTGTGCGTAAATGCACAAAGGTGCACTTTGTTGATGTTATTGACTTGTTGGAGTGCTAATTAGGCATATTTGGTCAGTGCATGACTGCAAGCTAATTCATGTTAGCATGCTATTTAGGCTAGCTGTGTGTACATATTGCATCATTATGCCTCATTTGTAGGTAGATTTGAGCTCATTTAATATCCTTTATTTGTATCCTCTTTGTATATAATTTAGTTTTGCATGTCTCATGACACATTATCTGTATGTAATATTTGCTGCATTTCTGATAGTTGTTTGTGTGCCATGTTGTTCCAGACCACAGCAAACATTACCTAGCTTGCCAAAGATTGTAATAAATCTATTAAAAGAAGACAGCCTGCCGTTGGACACACACATCTATACCTTTGGCCATTAAAAGCCAGTAATTTCCAGGAGTTATCTCACCTTCTGAGTTGCCTCTGATTTACTAGTGGTTTCTAATGTTGTAAAAATTTGTAGAATAAATATTCGATTTCAACATTTCTGTCAACGAAGATTTGCTTCAGCCTGCGACACATAGTCATTTTGATAGTAGGCTATTATAGCTAATATAGACAGGGTGATGGGTCAAATGCAGAGAATTATTTTGTGTGTGTGACAATCACTGGTACTTTAACTTTAACTTTAACTTACATCATGTGTTGTCTTCATTTTAATACTTATATGGCTTTTAATTTTTTGCGGCTCCAGACAGATTAGTTTTCTGTATTTTTGGTCCAATATGGCTCTTTCAACGTTTTGCCGTTTTTCAACGTTGCCGACCCCTGACATAAAGTGTGACTGTTGTCTGTGAGGTAGCGACTTGTTCAGGGTGTACCCCGCCTTCCGCCCGAATGCAGCTGAGATAGGCTCAAGCACCCCCGCGACCTCGAGAGGGACAAGCGGTAAAAATGGATGGATGGACCCCATAATCCACATATTTTGTCAAACAACATACAGGCCATTCCACTGAATCGGTGCCATTCGCAATACAATTAATTGTTTAATACATTCTTTATTAAGTAAAGTATCCTGCATATTGAACGGATGGCATATTTTATTCATAACATTTAAAAATATATATTTTGAAATAAATAATTAATTTAAACTACTTTGAACACTGTAAACAAAGCAGACCTGTACCTGCTTCCTAAAAATTTAATACAATTATTAAATCCTTAAGAAATGTTTTTTTTTACATATTTGTGTTACTCCTTAGCACAACTACTTAAAACCTATGAGTCAAAAGTCAAGGCCCGCTTGCTAGATCCAGCCCGCGAATGAATTATCTATGGATGATATTTGATTAGTATAAGACCGGCCCGCAGGCCACAGCCACCTGCTGCTTTTTTGCACGCACCAATACTCCCATCAGTGTTGGCGCTAGGAATTTTCAAAACGAGGTCCCAGGGACCCCATCAAGTCATAAAAATGAGGTCCCACTTTTTGTAACCGTTTTGAAAACAAATGATAAATGTATGCATTATCCTGTTATATCTCACATTCTATATTGTGTTTTGGAAAAAGGTTGTGATAAACGTTACTTAATTCATAAAAAAAAAAAATACAAAAGAAAACCCATTTTTATGCATATGTAAATGTATTCAGATACCACTGCACGTATTTTTTTCAATATTTTTATTGTAATATTTTCAGAATGTGTTTGGTTTATTTTTGGCCAAAGTAAGAAAAAGAAAACAATCTGAAGTTGTCTTTAGTTTTTAGTTTTAATGCCATGATTTAATAGTCTGGCCCGCGTGTGCACAGATTTGCCTCCATGCGGCCCCTGAGCTAAAATGAGTTTGACACCCCTGATTTAAAATGTACTTTCTTTGAAAAAACCCCAAAACAGAACACCATTGTGGTGTCCATGGGTTTTCGCTCAGTCCTGTTACCCTACACTTTGTCCCACTCTGAAAAATGCAGAATATTCCACAAGTCACCGAAAAATATAGATAGGCTCCAGGTCTCCACAACCCTGAACAAGTGTTAGAAAAGTGTTACAAAAAGAAAGCGTATACAAAGTTGACATAACAGTTGAGCAACAATACCTACAGCATCATTCATGTTTCCTTCAATGAACCAGAGTTCCACAGTGCTGGCAGCACTGGTGCAGTCTCAGACCATGACAAGACATGCCATCATTCATCTGGTCTTGTGTTGTCAGCTATTTAGACAATTATGGCTCTTTGTCAAATCTTTTCAAGTGGATAGTATATCTTTATACAGGCCGTAAACTGACTACTCTAAACTATATCCAAGTGTGACTTTTAGTATCGCTCACTGAGAAGATATTGTGTAAATAAACATTTGTTAAAACGTGAGGGTTGTAGGCTACTAGCTGCATGCTAAAGCTGTAGTGCAAAACCAGAATAGTGCAACTTTTTTGTAAAAGGTGTATGGGACAGGGTTGGGGGGTGGGGGCAAAGGAAAAAACAGAATAGTGCAAATTATTTGCCACTTGCCAAGATTTTTTAAAACATTCTAGAAGTTTCCTTAGTTTTAAGAGCTATTCGCGTATTTTTAGTCATCGACTTCACATCATAATCCTAATTTTAGCATTAAATATTATATTTTGCCTATTCTATTTTAGAAATGTTAAAATTTCAAAAATAACTTTTCAAACAAGATATTTTGGTTTTCCCCTCTTAGAAAATCTTGTTAAAAGATTCTGCAACATCCCGAGGATGCTTAATTGCAAGTATAATAATTCTTATTTTTTAGAATAAAATACTTATTTCCAGCTTAAAAGTCTATATATAAGAATTCTTAACGTAGGATGTCTTAACGAATAAAATAAACTAGCTGCGTAGACAGATAATTTCTCTAGTTTTTAGTAGGTTTTCTTAAAATCTAGTCTTTTTATCTAACATTTTGTAAGCCCTTTTTTTGCAATGTATATAAAAAAACAAAACAGTGCAACTTTTTAGTAAAACCAGAAGGGGTATAGGAGAAACCAGAATATTGCAACTTTTTTGTAAAATTGCGCACCGCTCACACATCCTCTGTGAACACAGCACATGTATGCACAAAATAGAGTCCAACCAAACTCTAAAAAAAAAAAACACATACAAATTTATTCTGTGCGGTTTTGATTTGCAACTCTGTTAGTGACAGGTGACAACAAGCGGCCACAACAGATAAAACAATGTTTGTCAACACTGTTCATTTATTGTAACATACGTCTGTCGAGACACTTTAAGGAGGACCGGAAGTCCATTGATCACTTTGAGCAAAACTGTTTGTCCGCCCTAACCACACCAAAAAACATTACCAAAAAATGTCTGCGCTGGCTGGGACACATTATTCGCATGGACGATGGGCGCATCCCAAAGGATCTGCTCTTCGGGGAACTGTTTTCTGGAAAAGAGGTCAGTTGGTAGACCCCAACTGCACTATAGACATCTGCAAACAAGACATAAAGGTGCTAGACATTGACATCAGCACCTGGAAGACAGTGTCTGAAGACAGATCTGCCTGGAGTCACAAAGTGCGGTCTCGGCTCGATCACTTTGAGGGAGTTTTGATGCAACAAGCGGCAAACAGGCGCTAACAGAGAAAGGCCTAACCACCAGCAGACCAACCAGCATCAGTTTTTGTCTGTGCATACTGCAGACTGTCACCCTGTTCTCAACTGACTATCCAGGGCACAACTCCCATGATCCTCCAGGACCAACGGATGCCTACTAATGTACACCCACGCTCTCCAAACAGATAGATGTATGCTTATTCTAATGTCATTCATTAAGAATGTTAATTTATGGATATTAATCATGTAACGCTGTTACTAGATTACAGAAATGCCAATAAAACTGTAATTATATATTTTACGGACAGAAAGTTACAGTAATGTACAGTTCATCCCGTGTCTTATAGCGCACATCATTGTGCAACATGTGAATGTTTTAAGGGGATCGATGTGATCTCTGAAACGGGTACAAATTATTTCCAGAGCAGGACCCCCACCCAGACATACAATACTAGAACATAGCTGTGTATAGTACATATACATATGTATATGTACACAATTTCCCAACTCATATGGAAACGGGGATGGTAATATAATGAGTATATATGATATACTGTAATTATATAGGGTAGCACGGTGGCACAGTGATTAGTGCATGGGCCTCACAATACAAAGACAATAACATTTTGGGCTGTATGTGGGAAATAAATCACATTGCATTTAAAGTATTTCAGATCAGGGTGGTGCACACCACACGGTTGCTTGCCAACCTGCCTGCATGTACACATACTGACCAACAGGGAGCAGCACACTATTGTAAACTGCAATACAACACATAACAAAGAAGAACGATGCCCGTCTGTGTTGACAGTAGCGTCCTGAGTGCCTGCAGAGTATTTTGATGTAAACGAAATACTTTGGTGGTTTGAAGTGAATTAGACGAGTAATGTTGAAGGAATTAATGGTGGATGATCAGCTTTTGTCTACTCTGTTGTTTAAACGATATTTAAGTGGTATTTTTTTTTTTAGCCAACATTAGGACAACATAGGAATCAGTACTTTTCCCCCAAGAAACATTTATCCAGCAAACTTGTGAGTATGACACTTGATTATTAAGAATATTTGAACTAATATCGATTCAACCTTACATGTGTGGTAGACATCACGGTCTTGCTGTGGTTTGTGGTCATTAGCTAACTATGTTATGGCAACGTGTAATGTAGACATTAGACAATATACAGTATGTATTGCGATAAAGCCAAACACGTGAAATTTAACATGTAAAGAATTAAAACACTGACTATTTCCGAGGCAGTTACTATGAAGGATGACTAAGTTATTTATTCGACCTAGCGGGAAGCGGCGTCTTTAGCTACGACATGACCACGCCCACACGGAAGTCTGAAACCCATCAAATTAAATGTTCAGGATAGAAAAATGCATATACGTAATTTAAATGTTCTAATTATTTATATACACGGTGAGTTAATGTGGCTCAACCTACGCAGTCATAAATAAAACGGGCATACAGTAATACAGTATGCTTTTATAGTATAGATTAGACACGCCCAACCATTATCATATTAGTGATGGAAACCTTATGTAAAGTACGCAAGCAATACATAATAATACAAACAAGGAACTAAGTGTAAACTAATGATGAGTTGAGTTGAGTTTGAGTTTATTTCGAACATGCAAGCATACACATGATACATCACAATTTCCAGTTTCTCTTTTCAACATGTTCGAAAAAGAGTAGAAAGAAGCAGAGTTTATTTAATCCTACCCCTTTTCTTTTACATAACAGTTGCTAAAACTTTTGTTCACTTCCTGTTCTCAATTTATTCACAATATACTCTATTACTAATCACAATAAAAATAAATAATAATTGGTGAAGTAAGTCATATTACATATAATGAGATAAGTAAGATTATTTTGAGAATGAAAGAATGGATGGATGGAATACATCCAGAATGTTTATCATGGTTCTTCTTCTTTGTACTTTGTAAACACTTTAAGTTTGAAGAGTTTCTTGAAGTGGATCATATTAGTACATTGTTTGATTGCTTTGCTTAATCCAATCCATAATTTAATTCCACATACTGATATACTGAAGGTCTTAAGTGTTGTACGTGCATACAGATGTTTTAAATTACATTTTTCTCTGAGATTATATTTCTCCTCTTTTTTTTGAGAAGAATTGTTGTATATTCATGGGTAGCAGGTTTGCTTTATGTATAATTTTAGCTGTTTGCAGGTTCACTATGTCGTGGAATTTCAGTATTTTTGATTCAATAAATAAAGGATTTATATGTTTTCTATATCCAACATTATGTATTATTCTAACTGATCTTTTTTGTAACACCGTTAATGAATGAAGTGTACTTTTGTAGTTATTTCCTTATATTTCTACACAGTAACTCAGATATGGTAACACTAGCGAGCAGTAGAGAATATGAAGTGACTTTTGGTCTAGAACATGTTTTGCTTTATTCATTATTGATGTGTTTCTTGCTACTTTATGTTGTATATTTTTTTACATGAGATTTCCAGTTCAACTTATCATCAATCATTATACCTAGACATTTGGTTTCATTTACTCTTTCAATTTCTATTCCGTCTATTTGTATTTGTGTTTGACTTTCTCTTCTACTGTTACCAAATAGCATTATTTTAGTTTTACTAAGATTCAACGATAGTCTGTTTTTGTCAAACCATCTTTTTAATTTGTTAATTTCTTCTGTTATTATTTGTATTATCTTCTGTGTGTTCTCTCCTGAACAAAACGCTGTTGTATCATCCGCAAATAATACTAACTTTAAATCTTTTGTAACTTTACAAATGTCATTTATATAGAGATTGAATAATTTAGGTCCTAGTATTGATCCCTGAGGTACGCCACAGGATATATTTAGCGTTGTAGATGTGTGTTCGCCTAGCTTCACGTATTGTTTCCTGTTTGTTAGATAACTTCTTATCCAGTTTAAGACTAACCCTCTGATGCCGTATCGTTCTAGTTTTTTGATTAAAATATCGTGATTAATTGTGTCAAATGCTTTAGTTAGATCCATAAACACACATTTTTTACTATCTATTGCATTGGTAATTTCTTCTGTAATTTCAATTAAAGCCATTGAAGTTGAAACATTGGCTCTGTGATGGTCCGAATGAACGAATGAACATCCGACTGCTTGGAATTTATTGGAGTAATTATTTTCTCAGATTAGTCTTTCTTGTGTGCAATGAAATTATCTACTCAAGTCTTTGTTTTTTGATAGTACGTCTAACTACAGGTATATAATATATGATTCCATTCACTCTTTACTAATACATTTCATGGATTAGGGCCAAAAAACTTAAACAAAAAGCTAAAGGTTTTTCAAAGTGTGGCCCAATTGCTCATTGTTTATTGTCCCACAGCATATTTTAGAAAGACAATTAAAAAGATCTCAAAAGGCAAACGCAAAAATTTAACAAAGTTGAAATGTTGTGCCTAATAATATTGCAGTGATTGTCAAACTTTTTTTCACCAAGTGCCACCTCAGAAAAAAAATGGCTCTCCAAATATCACCAACATTTAAAAAACAGTAGCATAGTAGGCTTGAGTATTCATTAAAAACATGGCTGAGGTTTTATTTATGTTCGAGACCAGAAAAAAGACCCTTGAATGGTAAATGGGTTATTTACTTGCTTTTCTACCTTCAAGGTACTCAAAGCGCTTTGACACTATTTCCCTTTTACACACACATTCACACACTGATGGCGGGAAGGCAAGGCCCTGACCACGACCCATTCACAAGGGTGAAGTGTCTTGCTCAAAGACACAACGGACGTGACTTGGTTGGTAGAAGCTGGGGATCGAACCAGGAACCCTCAGGTTGCTGGCACAGCCACTCTCCCAACTTCACCACACCATCCCCATTAATTGAGGTGTGTGGAATGTGCGCTCATGGAAGAGGATGGCACTAATTGTGAAGAAGAATATGCAAGAAAATGCATATTGCAAGAAGGTTTTTTTCACGTAGGAGATTTTTAAATTGGATATGTTTTAATCAGCCCCTAAAGTCATCCAGCAGCTATAGAATTATAAAATGTTTTTGCTGAATAGACAATATGTCCGATTTTCTTTTTCTGACAGTCCATATTTTTTACAAGCATACATACATAGGACAAAGCTGCAGCGCCATCACCTCCTTATCATAGCCGAGTGTGTAACTCTGTACTTTAAGTTTTCACATATTTTTCAGATGTGCTGAATAAAGACTTGAAACATTGCTCGTAGTTGAGTTTTATTCTAAGCGATAAGATCCGAAGTGTGGATTTTGTGACCATTCCACCTGTATTTTTGTTCCAAAGCAAAAGATGAGTCATTTGAGTTACCGAAATGAGTTTTTAGAGACATAGCCACATGGAATTTATTGTAATATTGTGTAGACTCTAAGCACATTACAGTGATTCAACCATTTTTGTTGTAAATTGTAATAATATATAATACAAATTATTTCAATAACAAGACCGTGCATAGATTTGAACCAAAATGCAATTTTTTTCATTGTTAAAGGTATAGTTTCAACCATCCATCCACCCATTTACTACCGCTTGTCCTTTTCGGGGTCACGGGGGTTGCTGGGGCCTATCTCAGCTGCATTCGGGCGGAAGGCGGATTACACCCTGGACAAGTCGCCATCTCATCACAGGCCCAACACAGATAGACAGACAACATTCACACTCACATTCTCACAACCAATCTTTTATCAACATTCACACTCACATTCACATTCACACACCCAATCTTTTAAATTATATTTAAGAATTTCAGATTAATGTGCAATTGTGTAGTATACTATTGTAACTGTATTTAAACAATTGACATTTTATATACATCTATATAATAAATAATATAATATATTATCATTATATATATACTGTATATATTTTAATTTTATGTTTTTTGTATTATTCGGACACACACACAAACTTTTAAATGATTTAATACAATTTAAAAAAAATACATATATATATATACTGTATATATACAGTGTATATATATATATTCATCAATTAATTATTTATTAAATGGTATGACTGTATGAATGTATGTATATTATGTGTGTAAACTGTATGATGATGTATGAAGTGTCTTGTGTGTTTTCCAGTTTGTCCATCTGCCTTTTAACTGGGTCTAGTTGAAGTGAACTGACTAAAGTGAAACCCAGTAGGCCCAGCGGGGAGCAGTACAGGCAGGACACAAGATGCCTCTGTTCTTCAGAAAGAAGAAACCCAGTGATGAATCCCAGAAGAGACTTGAGTATCAGCTGTGTCGGGTATGAAACATTCTAATTAGTGTACAGTGTATTAGTGTGTGTCTACAGTCAATGGTTCTAACCTGTTTGTAAATGAGACAATATGCACAAATGTACACTTTGGTCCATATGAATCAACCACACCTACCACACCACACTTATGTGGAGACTTCAACATTGACCTCTTGAACCCTAACAAACAATAGTCAATCAATCAATCAATCAATGTTTATTTATATAGCCCTAAATCACAAGTGTCTCAAAGGGCTGCACAAGCCACAACGACATCCTCGGTACAAAGCCCACATAAGGGCAAGGAAAAACTCACCCCAGTGGGACGTCGATGTGAATGACTATGAGAAACCTTGGAGAGGACCGCATATGTGGGTAACCCCCCCCCCCCCCCCCCCCCCCCTCTAGGGGAGACCGAATGCAATGGATGTCGAGTGGGTCTGACATAATATTGTGAGAGTCCAGTCCATAGTGGATCCAACATTGTGTCTATAGACTTTATAGACACAATGTTTAGACTGAGTTTATATCCTAAAATCACAAGGCCAAGCAGACTCTCAGGACACAGCGCCGCACCTATTGATATTTTTTACTAATGATTTTGGTAATAATACCACCAGTTGTCTGCTAAAATCCGACATTAGTGATCATCAGCCAGTTTTCATAATCTATGACGGAAACTACAAAAACAGGAACATTGATGACAAAAAGTAATTTGGATGGATGGATGGATGTTCTGGACCAAAAATCCCTCCATATTCTCTACTGCTCGCTAGTGTTACCATATCTCAGTTATTATTTAAAAATATGGGGAAACAACTACAAAAAAGATCAGTTAGAATATTACATAATGTTGGCTATAGAGAACATACAGTTATTGAATCCAAAATTTTGAAATTCAAAGACTTGTTGCTTTTGCACACAGCTAAAATTATGTACAAAGCAAACTTTAATCTGCTACCCAAAAATGTACAACAGTTTTTCTCAAAAAAAGAGGAGAAATATAACCTTTAGAGGAAAATCCAATTTAAAACATTTGTATGCACGTACAACACTTAAGACCTTTAGCATACCCATATGTGGAATACAATTATGGAATTGATTACACAAGGAAATCAATATGATTTCTGTTTAAGAGACTGTTCAAATTACAAGTGTTCACAAAGTAAAAATAATAATTATGATGACTATCTTGAACCCCTTTTTTTTTTTTTTCAAATAAAGACTATTTATGTATTTAACATTTGTTTACTTACTATGGTATATTATTTATTTATTCACTGTTCTGCTACAGAGAACAAGGAAATGGGATAAAATTGCTACGGTATGAAAAGGGGTAGGATTAAATAAGATCAGCTTCTTCCTACTCCTTTTCGGACGTGCGGTAATAAAACAACTGGAAATATGTGATACATATTTTCATATGCATGTTCGAAATAAACTGAACTGAACACCTTGTTTTGAATCCATTATAATGTTGTGTAAAGGCAACATCATAAACCATACGGAAAATCAAAGGATGTGTAGGCCTTTTTGATTTAAGGCAAGGCAAGTTTATTTATCAAGCACAATTTGTACGAGGTGCTTTTAAAGAAACCTACAAGAAGGCATAAATAAAATCATCATAAAGCTATTACTAACTCATATTCATATCATAAAATAAAATCATGATAAAAAAATCATATGCACAATTAAAAATGTTTTCAGCTTGGATTGAATATTGCCAACATTGAGGCTGGTCTCACAGCTTCTGGAAGACTATTTCAGACTTTAGGAGCATAAAACTGGAACGCAGTCTCACCATTTTTGTCCTGACTTTGGGCACCAGCAGGAGACCACTCACTGATGTTCACAGAGCCCAAGATGGTTCACAGGGTTCTAATGTGTCAGAAATTTACTTTGGCAAAAGACCATGAAAAGACTTGGACACAAGCAGATATGTTTTAAAGTCTATTCTCTGAGCAACAGGAAGCTGGTGCAGCAACTAAGCACTGGACTAATATGCTCATAATTCCTGGTTCGTGTCAGGACTCAAGCAGCAGTATTCTGGATGTACTGCAGTTGCTTTACAGCATGTATACAATACTCTAACCTGCTGGAAACAAAGGCATGGATTAGTCTTTCTAAGTCTGCTTTGGACATTATTCCTCTGATTTATTTTCTTCTTTTCATTATTAACCCAGATTTCTAACCTGATTAGGTTTCAGGGAGAGAGTCTCAAGGTGACTAATAATAGTTTCTATTTGCTTCTATGGGTCAAAGACAATGATTTCAGTTTTGTCTCAGTTTAGCTGAAGAAAATTGTTTTGCATACGCACACTGATCTGTTTGATGCTGTGACAAAGTAAATCAACAGGCTGATGTTAACCTTCCATCAGTGACACATAGATCTCAGTGTCATCTGCATAGTTATGGTAGGGCACATCATAGCTGCTTATTAGCCGATCTTGTGGCAGCATGTACAAGTTGAATAATAGGGTCCCAGAATTGAGCCCTGAGGAACCCCACAGGTCATAGCCATTTGTTACTAATTTCAACAAAGCATGTCCTGTAATTGAGATAGGACTTGAATCAGTTAAGAGCAGAACCAGATATTCCCACCCAGTTTTATAACCTTTGAAATAATAGTATGGTCAACTGAGTCAAAGGCAGCGCTCAGGTCCAGCAGAACCAATACTGAGACTTTTCCGACATCGGTGTTCAGACGGATATCATTTGTCATCTTGATTAGCGCTATTTCAGTGCTGTGATGGGCCCTAATGCCTGATTGGAAAGTATCAAACACATTGTTAAACAGGAGAAATCCCCTAAGCTGTTGGTATTCAACTTTTTCCAGGACTTTGCTCCAAAATCGCAGGTTTATAGTTGTTCAATACTGTGGCATCAAGACTACTCTTCTTTAAAAAGGACTTATAGCAGCAGTTTTTAAGGCCTTTGAAAATGTTCCAGTCTGAAGTAAGATGTTAAATAGATGAGTATATTGTGGTAACAAAACTGCTCAGCACAGACTTTAGAAATCTAGTGGGTAACTCATCAAGACAGCATGTTGATTGACTCAGGCTTTGGATGACCCCCTTAACTGTTTTGTCAGTGACTGGTGTACTGTATGTGGTAGCTCTAGTTAAGTAGCTTGCTGCAAAGTAGCTATTCGTTTTCCAGGAATTATTGCATTTTAATGCCTTTAACTTTACCGTGAAAGAATATTGCAAACTCATTGCAGGTTGATGTAGAACTGAGTTCCAAGGGAAGTGAAACTGGAGGGTTTTTTAATCTGTTTTCTGTAGCAAACATGATATGAGAGTTGTTACTTGTAAATCTTATAATGAGCTTGAAGTTATTGATTTGCGACATTTCCATTCAGCTCTGCGGCACTCCCTCTTCTGTGCCCAGACAGAGTCTTCATTTCTCTGTGGCACCTTTTACCTACTTTTAGCCATTCTAACTTTGATAGGAGCAATGGTATACAAAACATTTACAACACTTGATGTATAAGAGTTCAACAGACCAACATTAGCATATGGGGTGTTTTCAAACCTAATCATTTCCATAATAACGGTGCGTATCCTGTCCTGTCATTTATGAGTCTTCCCCAAACAACCGCATACTAAACAGCTAGTTTGGCTCCAACAGACAAGGAAACAGGAAAACAGAAAAATGATTCAATAAAGCAGCACCGAAAACATTCCTGTTTGAAATAGCAATTTGTAAACCAATCCAACGTATTTGGGCCTTTCTATAGAATCTTTGCCATTCGCGTCGACTGGAAATAAAATGTTAGCAGGCCGTTTAGAGCTGATGCTAACGGGGCTATTGGGCAGAGTACAGCCCAACGCTAACAGGCATGTTCGCGCCATCTAAAGTTATTTTGTTACTCTGCTCAAAATGGTCGACACTTCGCTCTATAGAGGACTACCTTTCCAAGAGATGTGCACAATTGGTACGTGAAGCCATACTCACCTTTATTCACTGAGTTGAAGTCTAAGGGTCTTGCCATGTTTTCAGTCAAAGAGTGTTTATTCACATTGTATGTTGAGCTGATTAAAAAAACAATGTTTAATACTGTAAGCAAACATTTGCATAAAGCAAACACATTGTACAGTCCCATGTTGATAGTAACAAAAATTGTAAAATGATCTGTCGAAAGTACACTTTTTAAGGATAAAAAATTATATCAATCTGCGATTAATTACAATTTACCTATGGACAAAATGTGATTCACTGCAATTAAATATTTTAATCGTTTGACAGCACTCATTTTTTTAACTAGACAAAGTGCACATAGATCTAACTTAATATCACAATCACTGTCTCAGATGGTAGAGCTGCCATCCAGCAACTTGAGGGTTCCCGGTTCGAATCCAGCTTTCACCATCCTAGTCATGGCCGTTGTTTCCCTGGGCAAGACACTTCACCCACCTTGCTCTCAGTGCTGCTCACACTGGTGTATGAATGTTTGGTGGTGGTCGGAGGGGCCGAAGGTGCAAATTGGCAGCCACGCTTCCGTCAGGCTACCCATGGGCAGCTGTCGTTAAAAATGTAGCTTACCGCAATCAAAGTGTGAATGTGGAGTGTATGAGTAGTCTGTAAAGCGCTTTGAGTGTCTAGAAAAGCGCTATATAAATCTAACCCATTATTATTTTGCAGTCTAAAGAGGCAGGAGCCGATGACATCCTGGATATCTCAGCTTGTGAGCTCTCAGAGGTGAGAATTTTGATATTTTAAAGTGTGCCCACTTAAATGTCTTGGTTCCCTATGTAACCGACAGTCGTGGTCAAAAGTTTACATACACTTGTAAAGAATATAATGTCATGGCTGTCTTGAGTTTCCAATAATTTCTACTACTCTTATTTTTTGTGATAGAGGGATTGGAGCACATACTTGTTTGTCACAAAAAAACATTCATGAAGTTTGATTATTTTATGAATGTATTATGGTTCTACTGAAAATGTGACCAAATATGCTAGGTCAAAAGTATACATACAGCAATGTTAATATTTGGTTACATGTCCCTTGGCAAGTTTCACTGCAATAAGATGCTTCTGGTAGCCATCCACAAGTTTCTGGTTGAATTTCTGACCAGACCTCTTGACAAAATTGGTGCAGTTCAGCTAAATTTGTTGGTTTTCTGACATGGACTTGTTTCTTCAGCATTGTCCACATGTTCTCAATGGGGTTTAAGGCAGGACTTTGGGAAGGCCATTCTAAAACCTTAATTTTAGCCTGATTTAGCCATTCCTTTACCAATTTTGACGTGCATTTGGGGTCATTGTCCTGTTGGAACACCCAACTGCGCCCAAGACCCAATCTCCGGGCTGATGATTTTAGGTTGTCCTAAAGAATTTGGAGGTAATCCTCCTTATTCATTGTCCCATTTACTCTCTGTAAAGCACCGGTTCCATTGGCAGCAAAACAGGTCCAGAGCATAATACTACCACCACCATGCTTGACGGAAGGCGTGGTGTTCCTGGGATTAAAGGCCTCACCTTTTCTCCTCCAAACATATTGCTGGGTATTGTAGCCAAACAGCTCAATTTTTGTTTAATCTGACCACAGAACTTTCCTCCAGAAGGTCTTATTTTTGTCCATGTGATCGGCAGCAAACTTTAGACGAGCCTTAAGGTGTCGCTTCTGGAGCAAGGGCTTCCTTCTTGCATGGTAGCCTCTCAGTCTATGGCGATGCAAAACACGCTTGACTGTGGAGACTGACACCTGTGTTCCAGCAGCTTCCAATTAATTGCAGACCTGCTTTTTGGTGGTTCACGGTTGACTCTTGATCATCCTGACCAATTTTCTCTCAGCAGCAGGTGATAGCTTGCGTTTTCTTCCTGATCGTGGCAGTGACAAAACTGTGCGATGCACTTTATACTTCCAAAAAACAATTGTTTGCACAGTTGATCTTGGAACCGTCAGCTGCTTTGAAATGGCTCCAAGTGACTTTCCTTGACTTGTTCAAGTCAATGATTAGTTTTTTCATATCTGTGCTGAGTTCCTTCGACTTTCCCATTGTTGCATTTGTAACTGAGTCTAATGACTGCGTCACATGATCCCTATTTAAATGGTCTCAGAGAAGTCAACAGGTGTCGTCAATCTTAATCACTCACATGAAGTTAAGAGGCCATGCCATGAAGCTAATTTGATTTGATTGTAACTTTTCTACATCACCAAAATTGGTAATGTTGCTGTATGTATACTTTTGACCCAGCAGATTTGGTCAGATTTTCAGTAGACCCATAATAAATTCATAAAAGAACCAAACTTCATCAATGTTTTTTGTGACAAACAAGTATGTGCTCCAATCACTCTATCACAAAAAAATAAGAGTTGTATAAATTATTGGAAACTCAAGACAGCCATGACATTATGTCCTTCACAAGTGTAAGTAAACTTTTGACCACGACTATATATTGTAATATTGGACTGTGTTGGCCCTGCGATGATGTGGCGACTTGTCCAGGGTGTACCCCGCCTCCCGCCTGATTGTAGCTGAGATAGGCTCCAGCGCCCCCGCGACTCCGAAAGGAATAAGCGGTAGAAAATGGATGGATGGATGGACTACATTTGAGGTGCACACATGTGTTTGGGTAGGGGAGATTGTGCCAACAAAACCATTGCAAATACACACAAACATGCATACATGGGAAGTAAATTCTAAAGTGATTGATCCTCTACAGTTACATTTTGGCGTGCACAAGTGCACGTGTGTGTGTTTGCATGCATGTGTGTGTGTGCGTGTCTATGTGGGGGGGGGGGGGGGGGGCTGATAGGAGATTGGGCTGAAGAAACCAACAAAAATATGCACAGGTGTGTTAATGAAGTTGCATGTGCGTTTGTGGATGTGTGTGTGCGTTATGAAGATTGGGTCTCTTAAACCGACACAAAATGTGTTGGTCAATAGTTGTGTGAATGTGTTTGTGGATGTCTGTGCGCAAGTGCATGTCCCCCCAGTAGAACAAGGGAATCACCTGAAGGAGCACTCTCCAGCACTCCCTAAAAAAAGACTCCAAAAAAGGCAGGTACTCTGAACTGCTGTTTGGTGCGTAAGCACAAACAACAGTCAGGACCCTTCCCCCCCACCCGGAGGCGGAGGACAACTACCCTCTCGTCCACCGGGTTAAACTCCAACGTAAAGGCTCTGAGCCGCGGGGCAACAAGTATAGCCAACCCCTGCCTGTTGCCTTTCACTGCTGGCAACGCCAAAGTGGAAGAGAGTCCAGCCCTTCTCGAGAAGACTGGTTCCAGAGCCCTTGCTGTGCGTCCGTGAGACCGACTAGATCCAGCCGGAACTTCTCCACCTCGCTCACCAACTCACACTGCAAAAACTCAGTGTTCAAAAACAAGAAGAAAAAAATACAAACATTAGGGGTATTTTATTTGAACTAAGCAAAATTATCTGCCAATAAAACAAGAACATTTGGCTTGTCAAGACTTTCCAAAACAAGTAAAATTAGCTAACCTCAATGAACCCAAAAATACCTTAAAATAAGTATATTCTCACTAATAACAACTGTACTACTATATGATTACGTATTTTCTATTGTTTCATTGAAAATAAAACAGCAAAGTCCATTTGGCTGTCATCTGTTTTAATATGAGACACAATTGTGTCAAAGTCATGATTTTTTTTTTACATGCTTGAAATAAGAAATTATTACTTTAAAAAAGTAGTTTTATACTTGTGAGTGTTGATGACACAGCTTTGCAACAGTTGATATTCTAGTTTCAAGCATGTTTTACTCAATATAGGTCATAAAATCTCAGCAACAAGCTGTAATACTTTACTGTGATAATTTATGACCAAAACCCTAAAACAAGTAAAACACTCTGACATAAAATCTGCTGAGTGAGAAGAATTATCTTTTCAGACAGAAAATAAGCAAATATCACCCTTATTTGAGATATTTAATCTTACTTAGATTTCAGTTTTTGCAGTGCAGGATCCTTCCCCCCCGAACGAGAGCTAGCGTCTGCAGGCCAGGATCGGACTGCTGAGAGTCCTGCCTTTGCCTGCTGCCCAGCTCACAAAGCACTCAACTTCTATGGCCCCTCCTATTGGTAGTGATTACATTGGAGGGGGGACCCACGTTGCCTCTTCAGAATGTGCCCGGCCGGGCCCCATGGGGGAAGGCCAGGTCACCAGGCGCTCGCCATCGAGCCCCACCTCCAGGCCTGGCTCCAGAGGAGGGCCCGCGTGACCCGCGTCCAGGCGAGGCAAAACTCGGTCGTTGATTATATCTCTTCATAGTATTCTCCGATCCTCTACGGTGAAATTTGGGGAGCGCACATTCGCGTGGGTATGTGCCTGTGTTTGTGTGGTTTGGAGAGTTTGGGCGGACAAAACCAATTCAAATAAACACACACATGCATGCAGGTACGTAGCATAGCTGTACTGTGTCGCGATCGCTTCTCCAAAGTTACATTTGACAAATGTTCATAGTAGAATAGAAAACAATAGAATGACTCCTCCATAATAATCCAATAAGTCAAAATAGAAATGTGTCATTTGAGTGAATGGGATTGCTCCCTCACGATAAAGAAAAAAAGATGTGAAATTGTAAACGGCTGTTAATGTAGAGACAGAGATGCCATGATAATGTATCAGATAAATCGACCAAGGATATTGAGGTCATTTTAATTAAATACGTATTTTTACACATGTTGTATGATAAGTGTATCTTTAAATGACCTCCTCTGGTGTGTATTTTGCTCTTACATAGGTTCCTACAAGTGCCATTTCCATTTGCAAGATTGTACAGAAGAAGGTAAGAATACCACACAGAAATTAAGAGAATGTACACAATATATTTTCTATGGCATGTTTACCACTTGAATACTTTTTGTATGTACAGTGGTACCTCGGTTTTTGTCAGTAATTTGCTCCAATAGGTCAGACGACAAGCAAATCATATGAAATTTGAAGCATTTTTTCCCAAAAGAAATATTGTAATGCATTGCAATTAATTCATTCTAGACATCTAAAAGTATGAACACAAAACACATTTTAGGACGGCTACTCACATGTTTGTTAGCAAGAAACGGCACAGCGAATCAATGAGATTGTGGGCGATCTAAAGAGGTAACTGTAGCCAGGAGTAAGTTGTTAATGTTTGTTCGGCCCGGGTCACAACAGCTAGAAAGAGCGATTTAATTTACTTTAAACATTTGAATCTGTCTGTGTGCCTGCATATGTTTGGTATTTAGGCACAGTTATTAGTTGTATCCCTCTCACCTCTGAAATCAAAATTCCATCGGTGGCAGAGAGCCAAATGGTTCTTTGTACTTTGCTACAAGTTCTCTCTTGAAGTAAATAGTGTTTCCAACATTCTTTTTCAAAGTGCTGCCATTCGCAACTTTCTTTGGCCCCATGATAGATTATTTTGCAGGTGTACTCATTACAAAAAGCACAGAGACTGAGTCAACAACACGCGGTATTTTTTGTTTGTATACTCATTTTCACTGAATGATGCACGGGCAAACAGGCTTGTTTGTAACGTTTGGCCATAAAAAACGGGCAAAGGTTTTGTCGAACACCGAGGTACTACTATAATATGTTCACGCTGTAGCAGTCAGAAATTGTGTCGCTTACCTTCCAGGTCCTCATCGTACACAACAACCAGCTTAGGTCACTGCTTCCCAAAGGAAGTGATATCCTCTCTCTCGCCACTCTAAAGGTAAAGTTAGGTTGAAGCTAATCCAACAAGGGACACACAACATTGCAGGCTGACACTGATACATTTAATTAATATTATCAAATGTGCTAAAACAAAGCAGATGTTGGCCTACATGTCAGATCATTACAGGCCGCGTGAAAATGATCAAAGAACATATATGCCATCGTCTAATTTGTTTCGTTGGCTAAGACAGTGGTCCCCAACCTTTTTGTAGCTGCGGACCGATCAACGCTTGAAAATGTGTCCCACGGAACGGGGGGGGGTATTTATTTATCTATTTATTTATTTTTTTTCCATGAAGAAATACAATCATGTGTGCTTACGGACTGTATCCCTGCAGACTGTATTGATCTATATTGATATATAATGTATATATTGTGTTTTTTATGTTGATTTAATAAAACAATTATTATTATTTTTTTTTTTAATTTCTTGTGCGGCCCGGTACCAATCGGTCCGCGGATTGGTACCGGGCCGCGGATCGGTACCGGGCCGTGGCCCGGTGGTTGGAGACCACTGGGCTAAGACACAAAACTCAGTGTTTGTGTGTGGACAGGTAAAACTGAGCTTTTTGAATCTTTGACACCAAATTCTGTTTTTTAGAAATGTGTAACATTATCGCATGTTTTTAAACCTTATTTAACAAACATGAACTTATTGACTTATTTGTTTTACTTTCATGCAGCGAAACGTCTTTTAGGACAAACTGAACAGTCCGAATACAGAGTAATGATGCCATCTATTGTCCAAAGTTGTAACTTCAAGCAGATTCTGTCAAAAAAAAGCAAAGATAGTCCCAAAATCTTTTCTGTGACGGTTAAAATGTATCCATAGTGGCCCGCCTCAAATAAATTAATGTGCAGGAAACACTGACCACTTACCAACATTTTGCTTCTCTTGCTTCCTGTCAAGGTTTTGGATTTGCATGATAATAAGCTTAGTTCACTTCCAGAAGACATTGGGAAGCTGGCCACATTGCAGGTAGAATGTAACTGCTGTATGAATGTACACAGTAACTGCTGAACTTGACATGTTTTTGTTTTTACTCATTTGTTTCCATGTTGTCAATTTGTGTCTTTTCAGGTTTTAAATGTTGAAAAAAATCGTTTGAAAGTCCTTCCAGACTCCATTGGGGACCTGAAGCTGCTGCAGACACTCAATTTAAAAGGTGCAGGTCTTCCCGAATGATAGATTGAATATATCAGCGTGTGTTTGAATTTGTATTCCCCCCATCCCATAGGAAACTGTGTTAGTGAACTGCCGTCGTCTATAAGCTCTCTGTGCAGCTTGCGTACCCTTGATGTGAGTGACAACCTCATAATACAGCTTCCCAAAACCTTCGCTTATATTCGCACACTGGAGGTATGTATGTGTTTACCTTTAAAGTCAAACAATACAGCTTCAAAAAGTCTGAACCATTTCTGTGCATGTATGTATGTATGTATGTCTGTATGTCTGTGTGTGGGCTGTGACAGAGCATTACACTTGATGCAGCCACTATGACCCATCCCCCTGCATCTGTGTGCATGGAAGGTACGGAGAGCATCCAGAACTTCTTGTGCGCTGGTGAGGATTTATTTGGTAACCCTAACATGTCTCATCTGCACGTACTCTTTGTCCCTGGACCTGCTGCTCGTTGAGAAGAGTGATGGGTCGTTTCATTTTAGACTCAACAGTGTCCAGACCAGAAAAAATATTTTTAAAAAAAAGACAATTTAGGGGGTCTGATCACTTGCTAAATATAGCGTCAAAGTCCTTAATTTGGCAACACCAACGGATTCCTGCTTCTGCTTTTCAGACCAGGTGCGTATGAGGTGTTTTAAGGAGCAAAGTTACAATGACATCAACTATACGGAGTTCTAACGACAAGCTACAGTATTTTACGGACTATAGAGCGCACCGGTATGGACAGTTGTTGCCAGAAGTCAGACGTGGGCTGATATGGAAACAAATCAATGCGCGGAAGGAATAAATCCCGGAAATGATTAAAATTAACAAAATACGGTAAATATTGAACATATTACATATTGTTATGAACGTGTCTGTTACTACATTATATATATACTTGCAGCATGTATATAAAACGTTGCTGAAGGGTTTTGACTTTGTTTTGGAAGGCTTTTAAGGCTACAATGGTGACTCCTATTAGCCACATCTTTCAAGCGCTTTTTTATCATCTTTAAAATCCTAAAAAAATTCAAAAAGACGTGTCGTCTTGTCTCTCATAAGGATTGCGAACAATAGGCAACATTCCAAAAGAAAGTGCAGTTCCCCTTTAAAGATTATTGTTTTTAGCAAAGAAAAATCCATAAATTAGCCGCAGTAATTTAAAAGCTGCAGGTTTCAAAGCGTACGGAAAAAGTAGCGATTTATAGTCCGAAATTTACGGTACACTGACCGAAAATCTCGTTATAATGTGTTTAGGAGCGACTAATCTAGTTTTTGCAGTCACATATTTTTTTATTTTGTTCTTTTTTTTAATTGGTTGCGGCCTGCCACAAATACAATTATTATTATTATTATTATTATTATTATTATTATTATTATTATTACATATTGTTATTCAGGAGTTGCCGATCAATCGGCCACCAATTAGTACCGATTTTCTTGAAAAGTATTTGATTGCCATTGCCGATTAATGCCTTTCAATGCAGACCACAAACAGCGATAACCTCTGGCTAGTATTGTATTTATTTATAGCCTCCCGGCCGACAGCAGCTAGTTGAGTATCTCCATATACAGTGTGGAGCCGCTTCCTTAAGTTAATGATAATCACCTCCATTGCTGCATTCATCTTTCCCTCTATCCTGACTAGCCTCCCAGTTTCTGCTGCTGAAAAACATCACCACAGCATTATGCTGCCACCACCATGCTTCACTATAGAGATGGTAGTGGCCTGGTGATGAGCGGTGCCTGGTTTCCTCCAAACATGACACCTGGCATTCACATTAAAGAGTTCAATCTTTGTCTTATCAGAGCAGACAATTTTGTTTCTCATGGTCTGTGAGTCATTCAGGTGCATTTTGGGAAACTTTTACGAGGAATTGGCTTGAGCCCAGCCACTCTACCATAAAAGTCCGATTGGTGGATTTCTGCAGAGATGGTTGATCTTCTGGAAGGTTCCCCTCTCTCCACAGAGGAATGATGTAGCTCTGACAGAGTGACCATCACGTTCTTGGTCACTGGACTTCCCCAAGGATGTGTTATTTTCCACCATTCTTTATCTGAATACACCAACAACATCAGGTGCCGCAGACAAAGAAGGACTCTTTTAGAATATGCAGATGATATGGCTTTGGTGGACATGTAACTAACTTTTGAGCATCATAGCAAAGGCTGTGGATACTTATGTACATGTGATTTCTTCTTTTATTATTTTTAATTCATTTGCAAAAAGCTAAAAAAGTTTCACATATCATTAAGGTGTATTGTGTATTGAATTTTGACGACAAAATAGACGTATTCAATTTCGGAATGAAGCTGTAACGTAACAAAATGCGGAAAAAGTGAAACCCTGTGAATATTTTCCGGATGCACTGTACTGTAAAAAAAACTGTATGTTATACCAAGAGCAAGCAGGAGCAGACATGCTAATAGATAAGCTAGCCGTTTCTTATGTGATGGCTGATGCAGTCGTTTGTGCGCAATAAGCAATTTTATTTGCTAATTTTTTGTTTTTTCGTTGTGTTTTAGTTTTGTAGCTGTATCTAGAAATATCGCTGTTGAAGTAATAACTAGTTACAACAGCTCTACGATCTTTTATTGTATTTTATGTACTTTGTTTTCTTTAATTTTTCCCTCGTGTTTTCATACCAAGATGGCACCGTGGCACCGAGTCAAATTGCTTGTGTGGAAACATACTTGGCCAATGAAGCTGATTATCAGTCTGATTCTATTACAGCACTGCAATTGACAATGGGTCTGGTGTAGCATGCTAGTTTATTCTCTCAGTGATGACAAGGAATCATTCACTGAAAGCGCCCTGTCATTTACATTTTCCGAGCTATTTTGAATTCCCATGGTGTGTCTTTTGTAGAATAAATACGGGGCAATTCTGTTTTTAATGGGTGGTTGGCAACCCTATTAACATAACTTTCGTGACATGAACCGGTACTGAAATGGCTGTCCACATGGAATCTCTTTGCTGTAGTCGCCTTGCAAATACATGGTAAAATGGGTTATACCTGTAAAGTGCTTTTCTACCTTCAAGGTACGCAGAGCGCTTTGACACTATTTCCACATTCACCCATTCACACACACTTTCAAACACTGAGGGCGGGATGCTGCCTTGCAAGGCCCTAACCACGACCCATCAGGAACAAGGGTGGAGTGCCTTGCCAATGGACACAACGGACGTGACTAGGATGGCGGAAACCAGGGATTGAACCAGAAACCCTCAGGTTGCTGGCACTGCCACTCTACCAACCAAATAAGACACACACCGGTTTCTTTTACAGTTGTAAAAATAACTTCCATTCGCTGTAGAAATTAAAAAATGTTTCCTTGTTTTTTCTGCCACGTTGTTATGGGTTAGAAACCTGTTAAGCTCTTCATTGTTGCACCTTCGACAACTTGTCTTCTCTTAATGACTGCAGTGGTTTTGTCTTGCATATAATACTGACTTTTAAACTAGACTAGGTCAGAGTTCATACTGTATATAGTATTTTTACGAAAAATGCTGGTCCTCAGGCTTTATAGTTTTTGCTAAATATAAATCAATGTTTTTTTTCTAGAACTGGGAGAGGATTATTGCCCTCCATCCCAGTATCTCCTGCCAGTGCTGGAAAGTGACTGCGGGAAGCAAGACTCAGACTGTGTGGACAGCATGGATGAGGCCTGGCAGGTAGATGTCTCACATACACCACGGCATGCTATAGAAAAAAACTAACTTTGCATTACACCGTATTGCATGTTTTATATGCACATTTTGTTTACTAGAACCTTTGTCACTTTTTTTGCAGACTAAATTCAGTGATTATGAAAAGAGAAAGGTATGTGTTCAGATATTTATTTGTATTTACCTCGGTTGTTTCGTTAATTAACCTGTGAACCTGTGGTTTCATGCATGATGCCGTATATAGTGTCCAAATGACAGAAAAATGACAGACAGAGCCGCTCACTGAAAAACCAAAAGAAGCAGGTGCCATTTTAGTATTTTCAAATTAGAAAATGACTCAAAATCATCTACGGTAATATGCTGATAAGTGGTATAGTGGTATCTTGGTTTTTGTTCTGGTTCTGTTTACACCTTTAAAAGGTTTGCGAAAAAGTGGACCCCAGTTTTTGTATACAGTCTGCGTCGTCATTTTACCAATCATTACGCGTAACAAAGAAGTCCGTTTTCCTGCATGTCATTCTGCGGAATGGAGTCCCCAAACAAGAAAATCACATGTTGGTGACTCAGTCTCTGTTCTTTTTTTATATTGAATATAACTGCAAAATAACGCACCAAGATGTGAAGGTGATCTGTAAGGCTAGACACATAGGTCAGTGTTTTTTCATACCTACCATTGTCCTCTGTTTGAGTAATTTCCCTTGAGTAAACCTTTTCTAACATTCCACGCTACAAAATAATCTAACTATGTATGATTTGTGCTGATATCGTATCCGATTAATACAGATATCGGCCAACACTCTATGCTCCAATATTGGTATCATATCGTAAGTGAAAACTTAAATTAGCACATCCCTAGTGATTACAAACAGCTAGACACTGAAGCCTCCTCAGACAAGAGTAAAGAGGATTGTGATCCACACAAATCATAAAACAGATGTAACAAAATATGAGAACAACCTCAACTAATAGATAATTACTGACAAAAGAAAGTTGCGAGCATCAGCACTTTTATAAAGACGGTGAATATAAGATGGAAATTGGAGCAAAGTACGAAAGTGGCGTCTGCATGGTTGTCCGCGCTCCTCCTCACTCTCTGCTCATCGCCAACATTAGTATTCACTCAAGGTAAACATGATGTTAACTGTTCATTTATATATTTCATTCCTCATTCATATGTATTTGTTGTTTTCTGCATGTCAGCCTACTGTCGTGCCTCGGCTTACGAGTTTAATTTGTTTCTATGATGGAGCTCCATAACTTAAATTACTGGTAAATGTCAAATAAATTTTTTCCATTGAAATGAATTAAAATCTATTTTAACCTTGCTGTGCCCCCAAAATTATCAAAATTTTAACATGTAGCATGCTTTTGGATAAGGAATATTTTATAAAAAATAATACTATAAAATGTACCACAAACAAGTATAGCCAGGTGGCAATCACATGACCTAGAGGCACATCCGGGCCATTCCAGGTTTAGGTTAGTTTTTATTTATCTGAATCAGTGCAGATTTGGGCATATTTTGAAAGGTTTAGAGGCAAATTTATAAACAATAAAAAACATATTTCAAATGGGATTGAGTGGATTAATACACTCTTAAGAAAAATATATTTCTTTAAGATTTAAACCATTAATCATTGCTAAGACATTACTGCTCAATATGACCTCACTTCATTTGACACTTACTGTATTTAGAGAAGAAAAGATTGGAGGCACATCATGTCTTTACATCTAAGGGGTGCACAAAATAAACATTAGTCTGTGAAAGACAAAGTTGGAATTATTCGTGCATCGCTAAGTAACGTATTTGATTGACATAACGAGTGCCGTGCTGCTGTATCGTGACGCAAATAAGGAAAAAGGATACGTTTGTTTGCAGGTAATTTCCTGCTACTATAATTAGTCTGATCTACAGATCATGTCTGCAGTTGTTTTTATGGTGTGAAGTTCATATTTTGTCCCATTATTTAGCTATAAATTACCTTGTTGTTCAGCAATGTTTGCTACCGATATCAAGATTCAGTATATGCTGTTGAGCCTAAGAGAGATTTATTCATCCAGTTAATTAATATTATTAAATATATTTACTTGATGCTAACGAATATCACCAATAATAATGTGGTCATCCGTGTCGAATTAAGCACTTGGCTCTCCTGCACAACAACAACTAAGCTTTTAGTTTATGTTATGAAAATGGACAATGACATTAAAATATGGTGGATTGGACAATCACAATATTTATTACCAGGACTTAACATTACGTTAGTTTATTTGCACAAGCAGGTCTTCGAAGTTATATTTAGGCATAAAACCACAAAAAAATACAAACTAATGAGATTATCATTTTCTTACGTTTAGTTCTGCTTTCCAACACTACTAATATAGTAGAGAATAAATATAATAGAGAACAACGTTTCTCAAACAAATCAAATGCTCAAACACACATTTTACAAAGTAATCGCTGCAGACACAAGCGGTCCAATTGCATTCCACAAGATGTTGAAAGTGATATTTTTGAGAGTAATTTTCTTCGACACACTTTCGTTTTTTTCCTGTCTTTTTGTTACCTTTATGAGCCACTTCTTTCGGGACTATATGAAAGCTCTTTCCTATCTCTACATTTGAGCAACTAGAACACCCAAGAACAGAACAGCAATACAGCATTTTCTGCTCAAACTCTACACTCACTCTCACTTGTTTTAATGCTACGCTCAAGCTGCTTGACCATCATGTGAATTAAGCCATGGAGACGAAAAACGGATATGACGTCATATGCAACCCAGCTATAGTAGTTTTATGAAGTAATCTAATAATAATGTACTACTACTAATGGACTTTAGCTTACAGCTACTTCGCCGTCAAAATATCATCATCAGCTTTTCCATAGTGTCATTCAGAAATGTCTGCCATTTAAAACATATTTGTAACGCCCTTGGCTGGCATTTATTGTAGCCTTTATGGACCTCCTCTTTGATATGTGCAGATTGTAAAGTCCTATGCTTCGACTGCTTCACCAAGTATGCTATGAGCACATCTTGTTATTTTGATGATTGTTTTTCTTTAATTCAATGAATATTATCTGCTTCTTCTTTTCAAATGATCTGCTTCTTCTTTTTAGTCAGCACTGTCTATCACACTCATATAGTTGGGAAAACGAAAGTTTGGTCAGCGAGTCAGACACCACAAAATTATTGGTTGGATCTCACGGTGTTCAGTCTGGCATTCGCTATGCCAACCAGCGGTGTGCAGCTTGTAACCTACATTTTTGCTCGCAACTTAAAATTAGCTAAAAATTAGCCAAGAGGCAGCTCTATCTCAAACAATTTCTAAGATCAGGCACAGAGTATTGTACAATTATTCTCTGTAAAATAGGTTTTGTGTTAATATTTTTGGAGGTCTGAAATGGACTACATTATTTCTTATGAGAAAAATGTAGTTTTTGTGGCATTACTAATAAAAACCGAGGTACCATTCTATCAACTATTATGTTTTTTCTAATTTCTCCGTTGTTTTTTTAGTTGTGCTTTTAAAATATGCTGTGGGCCCAAAAATTAAAGAACTGTGGGCTGTACTTTGCACACTTCCTACTGTGGTTCCACTCACGGTTTAATGCAATAATTTCTGCACTTTTTTTTTTTATGTAATACTCTCTGTTTTTTTCTACCAGCAGCTTCCATTCAAACGTCTTTGCTTATAAAGGACATATTTGTCAGGGTGGCGCGTCGTGTGAGACGGCGTAGCTTGTTGTGATTTTAAAGCAGACAGTCGAGGAGGCAGAGTGCAGGGGAAAAAATATTTATTAACTGAACAAAAAAAAAGGTGAGAGCTAGGAAGTGCTTTGAAAGTACAGAGGAAGCTATGCACGGAAGCAAAACTGCACTGGACAGGCGAAGACGAAAACAAAACGGAACACAGCAAACACACTTACAAAGAATGTGAAGCAGACGGCGTCCACAAAATGCATTCGTACAAGAGCTCAGCATAGAAAGAATAATCAACAATGTGCCGACAAAGAATGGTGGCTCAGACTCAACTTAAATAAACCTAATTGCTAATTGCATTGATCAGTGGTCAGAGAGAGATGTGAAGCGGTTACGGAAAAACACAAACACAACCGAAAGTGCCACCAAAATAAGAGTGCAGGACAGGAACTAAAATACTAAACACAGGAGAACTCTAACAAACTCAAAATAAGGCAAGGCTTGGTGTAACAAAACGGATTCCAGACGTTTTAGAAAAATCATAAAAAGTCCAAAGTCACGGGAGGGAGGACAAGGCGGTGGGTCGCCTAGCCGTGTGTCCTCGCATCTAGCAGGAAAGAGTCAGATGGCGGCCGCGAGTAGACCGCCACTGCAGCTGGCGGGGTGGGCGACCACGAAACGGCTACATTCATGGCTGACGAGGAGGTGGACTTGAGCGGCCGCAGCGCATTAGTAGCCGTTACAGTCCATACCTAGGTGCTGGGCATTGCTGCTGATAGTATGGAGGGCGTCCATGAAACGGGCACACTCTTGGCCGAGGAGGGGGCTGCGTGCCGGCGCCTGATGGCGGCGACTGTGGCAGGCCCACTGGAGCGGATGGCGGCAACTGCGGCAGGCTCACTGGAGTGGATGGCAGCGGCTGCGGCAACAGACCCGCTGGAGACAAGGCTGGCGGGGGCTGCGGTAACAGACCCGCTGGAGACGAGGCTGGCGACGGCTGCGGAAGCAGACCCGCTAGAGACGAGGCTTGCAGCGGCTGCGGCAACAGACCTGCTGGAGAAGAGGCTGGCGACTCAGGCCGTGCAGGAGGGGACCGCTTGGCTGGACAATGAACTGGCGGTGGAGGTCGTGCAGGAGGTGGCCGCTTGGCTGAACGATGGACTGGCGGCGGAGGCCATGCAGGAAGTCTGGCTGGATGGGTAGTTGACAGCATTGGTCTCGCTGGACGAGTCGCTGGCAGCAGAGGCCTTGCAGTAGGAAGCACCGAAAGTGGCGACCTCGGTGGACGAAGCTGTGCCTCCCCAGTTGCACAGCTACTAGCACAAGCCCCCCCCACCCCCCAGGAAGCGGATTCAAGACGCTGTCATCCACCGTGGGAGTAACAGTCACGGGTGAGAGGAGGAAGGTCTTTACTGGTACAGCTGGGGCTTCAGCTTTGGGAAGGTGGGGGGGCTGTCTTGGAACATAGGTGAGCGAGTGCACGCTTGCAGGTTAGCTGGTTGATTCAAGCTTAAAAAAAACCTCCATGCCAGCCTTGCGGGGGTGTGACCCAATGCCTTGGTTGACGTGCTCTCCTGCACACTCAGGGTGCCGGTGACTCGGGTTCGGCTGGCTCTGCAGTGTTTTGCTGCCCAATACATTAAAAGTTTGGCAAGCTTGCCATTTGGGTTTCCATATACCACCAGCGTCTTAGAGGAGAGCTGCGCTTTGTGACGACGCCAACTTCCACCTTTGTCTGCGACGCGCAAGCTCGGCACTCGGCCAAAAATAGTCTATTGGGACCAGACCGCCATCTGGCCTCCACATAATAAGGGGTAGGGGGGGTTGGCCTCTGCCTCCGCCTCCATTTTAGCCCAAAAAATCCTCTCATATTTCTGGTCGGTGTAATAGTCTGCAGAATCACGTGGTCTGTCAAGGCGGTGCGTCGTGTGAGACGGCGTAGGTTGTTGTGATTTTAATGCAGACAGTCGTGGAGGCAGCGTGCAGGTGAAAATGTTATTTAATAACAGAACAAACAAATGGGGAGAGCTAGGAAGTGCTCTGAAAGCATAGAGAAAAGGCTATGCACCAAAACAACTACACTGGACAAGCGCAAATGAAAACAAAGTGGAATGCTGCAACACAGCAAACACATTTACTAAGAATGGGGAGCAGACGGTGTCCACAAAGTACATCCGATCCGTACAAGAGCTCAGCATAGAAAGAATAATCAACAATGTCCCAACAAAGAATGGTGGCTCAGACTCAACTTAAATAGACCGAATTGCTAACAGAAAGCAGGTGCGTGGATCAGTGCTCAGAGAACGATGAGAAGCGGTTACGGAAAAACACAAACAACAGGAAGTGCCCACAAAATAAGAGCGCAGGACAAGAACTAAAACACTAAACACTGGAGAACACTAACAAACTCAAAATAAGGCACAGCCTGGTATAACCAGCCATGACAATATTTTCGTAGTTTTTTTACGGTTTAGCTTTTGGTCCTCACCTGTTCGGGTCACACATAACGGCCAACTCTGCTTTTCAGCATGTTGTCGGTGAAAAATTACAAAACGCTCCCTTATTTGCCCTATTTTGTTTCTCCTTCAGTTGCAGAAACAGCGGGAAAAGCTGGCTTTCGAGCGGCACAGAGAAGAGAAGCAAAACGAGCACACCCAGCTTCTACTCATGAACACCTCTCGTAAAGTAAACATCCTCAACTCTGTTCGCCAGGTACGCACTTCCCTGATGTCATTGTTGTGGCAATTTTCTTCATGAGATTTAAACCTGCTCAATGTTTGTTCATCTTTTGAATGTTTGCAAAACTATAAACTGAAAGGAAACCAAACTGATCATCTCTTTGCCTGCGTGTAGGAGCAGGAGCGCTTGGAGCAAGGGGTCAGCATGCAACAGAGAGCCCAGGAGACTGAGAGGGTGCTGCTGTTGGAGAAAGTGAGACAAGCTGAAGACAACATCAGCTGTCGCATTAGCAACATACTGGTGGATGACAACCGGTAGGACGTGAAGACAGCTTCTCACTCCTTTAATGCTTGGTCATACTTTAAAAATGTTGCTTCTATGCAGGCAGAAAAAGAGTGCTGAGTTTCTTCAGGCTTTGGAGGAAGATCGGTGAGTGGAAAAGATCATCTTTGAAATCTGTTGGGGGCAATGATTGTAATCCACACAGTGTTTCCCCTAAATTTACAGCTTTGTGGGTGTGTGGGTGCAAACTGTGCACACAAAGCGTAACCAATTGTTATGCGATGGCTCCTTTACAGTTACATTTTACAAACTTTTATTTGACAAAGACAAAAATGACATGCTGTCATATAGATAAGATAAGCCTATTTAGTTTAATAGAAGAACAATGTATAGACGTACATCTATATGAAAGAGAACCCTAATTTAACAATAGAAGAAAAACTGACTTGGATTTTGACTTGAGTAAAACAATTAGACATGGCATACTGTATATAATCAGTCTATTTCCTTACAGGATTACTTAAGTATGTATTTATTTATTTACATATGTATTTATTTACAGGATGTCCCTAAAGTCGGGACACATTAAAAAAATTAATTAATTATACAATTATGAAAAATATTATAATATTGACATTTATAACATAAACTATGTATGATGTAATACAGTAGTACATCAACTTATGGTTCATGGTTTAAGGTTATTTTGAACATGCTTACAATTACAACAGGATATATTACAATTTTCGGTTTCTCTTTACAAAATATCTGAAAGGGAAGCAGAGGTTTTTTTTAATCCTACTCCTTTTTCATTTCATAGCAATTACTAACACATTTGTTCACTTTCCGTTCTCAATTTGTACACAATGTAACTATAAATAATAGATAATACAGTTCTCAAGAAAAATAATAGTGAAATAAGTTGTTAATAATGTACTGAGATGAATAAGATTGTCATTTTCAATAAGGTTCAAAATGTCTATCAGAATTGTTCTCTGTATTTTGTAAACTTCTTGAGTTTCAACAGTTTCTTGAACTGCATCATATTGGTATGTTATTTAACATCTTTGCTTAATCCATTCCATAATTTAATTCCACATACTGGTATACTAAAGGTTGTATGTGTAAAGTATATCAATTAGTTAAGAGGCAGTTCTTATCTCAAAACATAAGTTAAGGTACCAATGTATGAACACATCCATCCATCCATCCATCTTCTTCCGCTTATCCGAGGTCGGGTCGCGGGGGCAGCAGCCTAAGCAGGGAAGCCCAGACTTCCCTCTCCCCAGCCACTTCGTCCAGCTCCTCCCGGGGGATCCCGAGGCGTTCCCAGGCCAGCCGGGAGACATAGTCTTCCCAACGTGTCCTGGGTCTTCCTCGTGGCCTCCTACCGGTCGGACGTGCCCATAACACCTCCCTAGGGAGGCGCTCGGGTGGCATCCTGACTAGATGCCCGAACCACCTCATCTGGCTCCTCTCGATGTGGAGGAGCAGCGGCTTTACTTTGAGCTCCCCCCGGATGACAGAGCTTCTCACCCTATCTCTAAGGGAGAGCCCCGCCACCCGGCGGAGGAAACTCATTTCGGCCGCTTGTACCCGTGATCTTGTCCTTTCGATCATGACCATAGGTGAGGATGGGAACGTAGATCGACCGGTAAATTGAGAGCTTTGCCTTCCGGCTCAGCTCCTTCTTCACCCCAACGGATCGATACAGCGTCCGCATTACTGAAGACGCCGCACCGATCCGCCTGTCGATCTCACGATCCACTCTTCCCTCACTCGTGAACAAGACTCCGAAGTACTTGAACTCCTCCACTTGGGGCAAGATCTCCTCCCCTGATGGCCTGATGGCACTCCACCCTTTTCCGGGGGAGAACCATGGACTCGGACTTGGAGGTGCTGATTCTCATCCCAGTCGCTTCACACTCAGCTGCGAACCGATCCAGTGAGAGCTGAAGATCCTGGCTAGATGAAGCCATCAGGACCACATCATCTGCAAAAAACAGAGACCTAATCCTGCAGCCACAGAACCGAATCCCCTCAACGCCTTGACTGCGCCTAGGAATTCTGTCCATAAAAGTTATGAACAGAATCGGTGACAAAGGGCAGCCTTGGCGGAGTCCAACCCTCACCGGAAACGTGTGTATGAACACATATTTTGAATATTATTATATGATGACATTCAATACATTGTAGATGTTTATTTATTTAACAATTTAATTTAGAGATTATTCATTTGTTTAATATTCATTTAATTAATATTTATTTAATTAAACTTTTTTGGGGGTATTGCATTGTATGTATGACAAACTACTATATAAACCGGTACCACATATTTTTGGGGCTCTTTGAAACTGTGTTTTTTCGTTCAGAATCCGCATGGAACATTTGACTGCCATCACACAGGAAGAAACCAACTCTTTGAGGAAGCGAGAGGTGGCCGGTAAGTAGCTCACATTCTACTTCATTGTCCCGTGGCAGAAGCAAAAGGAAACAGAATAAGCTGTAATTACCTCAAGACTACATAAAAAATTAAATAAAGTAGTAAGTAAGAGCAGGTAGTTATGGGGCCGACCATGTTGAATGACATACTGTAGCAGCTGCGACTTATCTAAATATATATGTGGTAATATTGGGATGGGCTGCAGTCTTTTTGAATAGCATATATTGCGTTTTTGACAAGGAAAATGGTAGTAAAACCTTTTATTATTTGGCATTTTCTTTTCTTGTGGAAGTCAGCCTTCCTTTCGTGTGTGTCATTAATAGCGGCCATGCAGAAGATGCTGTCAGACAGCTGTGCTGTGAGCCTCCTCCAAGAGGCCAGTGACTATCGCAGACGGAGCCTTGTCTCTGAGGCCTACAGAAGGTTTCAAATGCACACACACACACACACACACACACACACACACACACTTACACACGCGCATGAACGTACGCACACACACACACTAATATTGCTGTATTTTAATAAACAAGTGTTATGAAATGTAAGGTGCTCTTTTCTCCCTTTTGTGTAACAGTATGGAGAATCTGGAGAGAAAGTTTGATAGGATGTTGTCCCTCCAAGTTCTAGACAAATCGAAAGCCATTTCTCACATTTTACAGGAGGTATATAAAATCAAATGCAGCTTTTAATTGATAAAATTACATTATTTCAATCTGAGTGAGTTGTTTTATGCCTTCTGTTTATACAAAAGGAAGAGATGCAGAAAGCAGCATTCCAAGCTCTACAGTTACAGAAAGACTCTGTACACGGTTACATCCGCAGCCAGGTGTGTATGTAAGGTAATTCATGGAATTTGTGGGGGGAAAAAATCACTCCGTGACCCACAAAAACTTTTTGCCATGTTTTACCATTATTCTAGGAACCCTTTTGCATACTTTGTGTATCAGATTCTTTGTAAAGTAGTTCTTGGCAAAAAGTTGTATCTGTACTTTAATTTTAGTAGGCTTTTATTGTCATTGCACATTAAGATCAACACAATTTTAATGTGCTACCTAAGATTGTCCATACAAGATATTTGGTATGTCTGGTATAGTGTTTTCCTTTACATTTGTATTATCACTAGGGCTGTCGAATAATTATTTTTTTAAATCAGATTAATCACACTTTTAAATGTGGATTACATATGATTAATCACAGGTTATTGCTTGCTTTATTGCTTTAATTTAAAAAAAATATTTAGACACAAATGCAATTTTATTGTCAGAATGTCTTTGAAGACATAATTTTTTTGTTTTACTTGAATTCACGTCATTTAAAACTAAGGAACAGTTTTATCTAGAGATGTCCGATAACATCGGCCTGCCGATATTATCAGCCGATAAATGTGTTAAAATGTAATATCGTAAATTATCGGTATCGTTTTTTTTATTTTTTTTATATCAACATAAAAAACACAAGATACACTTACAATTAGTGCACCAACCCAAAAAACCTTCCTCCCCCATTTACACTCATTCACACTCATTCACACAAAAAGGTTGTTTCTTTCTGTTATTAATATTCTGGTTCCTACATTATATATCAATATATATCAATACAGTCTGCAAGGGATACAGTCCGTAAGCACACATGATTGTGCGTGCTGCTGGTCCACTAATAGTACTAACCTTTAACAGTTAATTTGACTAATTTTCATTAATTACTAGTTTCTATGTAACTGTTTTATATTGTTTTACTTTCTTTTTTATTCAAGAAAATGTTTTTAATTTATTTATCTTATTTCATTTTATTAATTTTTTTCAAAAGTACCTTATCTTCACCATACCTGGTTGTCCAAATTAGGCATAATAATGTGTTAATTCCACGACTGTATATATCGGTTGATATCGGTATCGGTTGATATCGGTATCGGTAATTAAAGAGTTGGACAATATCGGAATATCGGATATCGGCAAAAAGCCATTATCGGACATCCCTAGTTTTATCTAAAGTACCGTCATGGTGTATTTTGAAGTGAAATTTTCCAGCAAGCACACCAGTCTCCTCACTCCTCTTAGCACTGAAGTATGCTAAATCACTGACCGTATAACAACCTTGGCCTTTCAAATAATCATCTGCGGTTAGGGAAAAGAGCATATACAATAAAAATAAGTTTCGGGATTAATTTGCATATACACAAGATTAATGCAATGTTTTTTGTGACTAATCACATGAGGTAACACTTTATTTTTGACACTCCTAATTATAACAGATCATTAGGTAATTTAAGTATACCTTTTATATAAATCAGGTTTAGACATTGTTCTTTTATTAAACTAAATATCTCATGTATTTTGTTTACATGATAGCATGTAATTTCTGTCTACATGCTCAAGTTTACAACTTATTATCTGCTCTCTGTATGGCATGTGGGGGAGTGACCACATTTATTAGATGACACATCTTTATTTTGACATTGTGATTTGCGATTATGGAGTCTTTCTATTATGAAAGTTTGGGAAATATACAATAACTGTGGAGAAGTGATTGCAACACAGGTTATATTATTGCATGTATGCATTTTGCATGTACGTTTTGTATAGCTGTTCACCAGACACACTTTACCCTCGCAAAGACATACACGCTGTATAGATGCATGCGTGCACCACAAATGTATTTATAGTTGAGCAACCGCATTACAGTCGGTTATGTTGTGCGTGTGCAGTTCTGCATGGGGTATATTTAAACTCATGTCATTTTAGTTGTTTTATTTTGGGGTGTCCCCATCCAATATTAATATCAGTCCGATATCAACAAAAACGAGGGAGGTGCTGGACATTGAGTCCGAATGGACCATGTTCCGCGCCTCTATTGCCGAGGCGGCTGATTGGAGCTGTGGCCGCAAGGTAGTTGGTGCTTGTCGTGGCGGTAATCCTAGAACCCGTTGGTCGACACCGGCGGTGAGGGATGCCGTCAAGCTGAAGAAGGAGTGCTATCGGGTTCTTTTGGCTCATAGGACTCCTGAGGCAGCGGACAAGTACCGACAGGCCAAGCGGTGTGCGGCTTCAGCGGTCGCAGAGGCAAAAACTCGGACATGGGAGGAGTTCGGTGAGGCCATGGAAAACGACTTCCGGACGGCTTCGAAGCAATTCTGGACCACCATCCGCCGCCTCAGGAAGGGGAAGCAGTGCACTATCAACACCGTAAATGGCGAGGATGGTGTTCTGCTGACCTCGACTGCGGATGTTGTGGATCGGTGGAGGGAATACTTCGAAGACCTCCTCAATCCCACCAACACGTCTTCCTATGAGGAAGCAGTGCCTGGGGAGTCTGTGGTGGGTTCTCCTATTTCTGGGGCTGAGGTTGCTGAGGTAGTTAAAAAGCTCCTCGGTGGCAAGGCCCCGGGGGTAGATGAGATCCGCCCGGAGTTCCTTAAGGCTCTGGATGCTGTGGGGCTGTCTTGGTTGACAAGACTCTGCAGCATCGCGTAGACATCGGGGGCGGTGCCACTGGATTGGCAGACCGGGGTGGTGGTTCCTCTCTTTAAGAAGGGGAACCGGAGGGTGTGTTCTAACTATCGTGGGATCACACTCCTCAGCCTTCCCGGTAAGGTCTATTCAGGTGTACTGGAGAGGAGGCTACGCCGGATAGTCGAACCTCGGATTCAGGAGGAACAGTGTGGTTTTCGTCCTGGTCGTGGAACTGTGGACCAGCTCTATACTCTCCGCAGGGTCCTTGAGGGTGCACGGGAGTTTGCCCAACCAGTCTACATGTGTTTTGTGGACTTGGAGAAGGCATTCGACCGTGTCCCTCGGGAAGTCCTGTGGGGAGTGCTCAGAGAGTACGGGGTATCGGACTGTCTGATTGTGGCAGTCCGCTCCCTGTATGATCAGTGCCAGAGCTTGGTCCGCATTGCCGGTAGTAAGTCGGACACGTTTCCAGTGAGGGTTGGACTCCGCCAAGGCTGCCCTTTGTCACCGATTCTGTTCATAACTTTTATGGACAGAATTTCTAGGCGCAGTCAAGGCGTTGAGGGGATCTGGTTTGGTGGCTGCAGGATTAGGTCTCTGCTTTTTGCAGATGATGTGGTCCTGATGGCTTCATCTGGCCAGGATCTTCAGCTCTCACTGGATCGGTTCGCAGCTGAGTGTGAAGCGACTGGGATGAGAATCAGCACCTCCAAGTCCGAGTCCATGGTTCTCGCCCGGAAAAGGGTGGAGTGCCATCTCCGGGTTGGGGAGGAGATTTTGCCCCAAGTGGAGGAGTTCAAGTACCTCGGAGTCTTGTTCACGAGTGAGGGAAGAGTGGATCGTGAGATCGACAGGCGGATCGGTGCGGCGTCTTCAGTAATGCGGACGCTGTATCGATCCGTTGTGGTGAAGAAGGAGCTGAGCCGGAAGGCAAAGCTCTCAATTTACCGGTCGATCTACGTTCCCATCCTCACCTATGGTCATGAGCTTTGGGTTATGACCGAAAGGACAAGATCACGGGTACAAGCGGCCGAAATGAGTTTCCTCCGCCGGGTGGCGGGGCTCTCCCTTAGAGATAGGGTGAGAAGCTCTGCCATGCGGGAGGAGCTCAAAGTAAAGCCGCTGCTCCTCCACATCGAGAGGAGCCAGATGAGGTGGTTCGGGCATCTGGTCAGGATGCCACCCGAACGCCTCCCTAGGGAGGTGTTTAGGGCACGTCCGACCGGTAGGAGGCCGCGGGGAAGACCCAGGACACGTTGGGAAGACTATGTCTCTCGGCTGGCCTGGGAACGCCTCGGGGTCCCACAGGAAGAGCTGGACGAAGTGGCTGGGGAGAGGGAAGTCTGGGCTTCCCTGCTTAGGCTGCTGCCCCCGCGACCCGACCTCGGATAAGCGGAAGAAGATGGATGGATGGATGGATCAACAAAAAAAAATGAAACAAGTATCGAATATATCGGCCAGCCTGCATGAAAATCTCTGCTTTGAGAACTGTAATATGAGCAATCTGTTCTTCTTCTGTTAATGTCTCTTCTTGCCAGCTGAGCAAAAAGATAAGAGTCTTTACTTCAAAAGTCTGTAAAACCAAACAAACAGAAATAAAGTATGTCAATATATGAGATACATGAGATACTAAATAACATACCTGTGACTGTGACATTTCATAATTAAAGAAATGCATCAAAACAGATGTGCCAGCTCAATGCTAATTTATGTTGGAAATGCTGTATACATGCTAATAATTAGCATTAGCGATTTTAGATGGCAATTTCAACACCTAAAAATTTTAACAATCAAAACAACAACTAAGATGTATGTTGTAATCAAAAATACACATACACATAACACGTACAAAACTGTACTTCCTGGCAAACACTTTGTAGGCCTCATTAAAAGACGAAACCGGTAAATTAAACTAAATACTGCCTGACTTCACCAAACCACCTCGGATAAATTGAAATGAATGCGTACTGGCAAATGAAACTCAAAAGTTTACTTCTTCTATTCAGCATGGCCAGGATACAGCATGCAAAGCCCACAAAATCACAACAAGATATTACTTGATCAAGCCTTTTAGCAGAAACGCAAAAGTTTACTTCTTCTATACAGCATGGCCAGGATACAGCATGCAAAGCCCACAATTTCACAACAACATATTACTTGATCAAGCCTTTTATAGCAGTCCACACTACACAAGAAGTAAAATTATGTGTTATTTGAGCTTATTGGTATCAAATCGATATCAGTATTGGACAATAGCTAAGGCTGCAATAGTGGTATCATATAGAAAGTAAAACAGTTGTTTCAGAACTCCCAAAGTTTTGATTCTTAACTTTGCATTACACATCATCCTGCTGCTCCCTGCTAGCTTCATGTTGCTTTTCCACTGTTCCAGATCAAGCTCATAGAGGGAGAATTAATGCAGCTGACAAAACTGGAGGTTAAAAGACGCAGTCTGGATGCTGAAAACCTGCAGGTGGGGGTCATGCACTTTTGATATATTCACTGTTATTCGCTCTTTATTTATATTTTTCTGTCTTTCTTTTGACTCTTTTAGAATTATATAGGTTTCACTTCCATGTTTTGTTAGCTTGGTTATAGTAAAACATGACATGAAAATCCCAGTAAAGTGCAAGAATGTTGTTTTCGATGCAAGCACTGCACACAACTCTGAAGCGAAACGTTTACACCACTAATACTAAAACACAAGGGTTGTCTAGGCTGGGCCACCAATATTACATACACTATTTAAGTGAGCCATATGGGTCACTTGAGTCTAGACAGAGACACTGTTTCTTCAATCGTTAATCTATCGATTTTTTTTGCATTTATTCTGTAGATTTTTTTTTTCCAAACTAGGGTTGTATGGTATACCGGTACTAATAAAGTACCACGGTACTAATGGATTAAAAACGGTACTATACTGCCTCTGAAAAATACCGGTACAATTTTTTTCTTCTTTTATGAACATTACGGCGTGCTGTCGTCACGTCGTGACATTGCTGCAGCAGAGTCGCATGTTTGACAGTGCACACGCACAGTGTACTTACAAGCAGACACGTTGTGGAGACATGAGAGGCAGAATCAGAGCTGGCCCAAAGCATACGCAAACTAAGCGCTTGCTTAGGGCCCCGCGGCTAATTGGGAACAGGTGGGTGCCATGATTGGGTATAAAAGCAGCTTCTATGAAATGCTCAGTCATTCACAAACAACGATGGGGCGAGGGTCACCACTTTGTGAACAAATGCGTGAGCAAATTGTCCAACTGTTTAAGAACTTAATTTCTCAATGTACTATTGCAAGGAATTTAGGGATTTCACCATATAAGGTCTGTAATATCATCAAAATGTTCAGAGAATCTGGAGAAATCACTGCACGTAAGCAGCAAGGCTGAAAACCAACATTGAATGCCCGTGACCTTGGATCCCTCAGACGGTACTGCATCAAAAACCGACATCAGTGTGTAAAGGATATCACCACATGGGCTCAGGAACACTTCAGAAAACCACTGTCAGTAACTACATTTGGTCTGTAAGTGCAAGTTAAAACTCTACTATGCAAAGCGAAAGCCATTTATCAACAACACCCAGAAATGCCGCCAGCTTCACTGGGCCTGAGCTCATCTAAAGTGTAAAAGTGTACTGTGGTCTGACGAGTCAACATTTCAAATTGTTTTTGGAAACTGTGGATGTCGTGTCCTCCGGAACAAAGAGGAAAAGAACCATCCAGATTGTTCTAGGCGCAAAATTCAAAAGCCAGCATCTGTGATGGTATGGGGGTGTATTGGTACTCAAGGCATGGATAACTTACACATCTGTGAAAGCCCCATTAATGCTGAAATGTAAATACAGGTTTTAGAGCAACATATGCTGCCATCCAAGCAACGTTATCATGGATGCCCCTGTTTATTTCAGCAAGGAAATGCCAAGCCACGTGTTACAACAGCGGAGCTTCATAGTAAGAGTGCGAGTACTAGACTGGCCTGCCTGTAGTCTGGACTTGTCTCCCATTGAAAATGTGTGGCGCAATATGAAGCGTAAAATACGACAACGGTGACCCCGGACTGTTGAACAACTTAAGCTGTACATCAAACAAGAATGGGAACGAATTCCACCTGAAAAGCTTAAAAAATTGGTCTCCCCAGTTCCCAAACATTTACTGAGTGTTGTTAAAAGGAAAGGCCATGTAACACAGTGGTAAAAATGCCACTGTGCCAACTTTTTTGCAGTGTTGCTGCCATTAAATTCAAAGTTAATGATTATTTGCAAAAAAAAATTTTGTTTCTCAGTTCAAACATTAAATATCTTGTCTTTGCTGGACTGTGCTGAGATTTTGATTATTGTAGCGTCGTTGCACATTGTTAATGAGCTTATGTGTCTGCGCTTGAAGGAGGTGCTAGTGGAACAACGCACGGCTCTTGGTGATTTGCTGCAGCAACTACTGAAACAGAAGCACCAGAGAGAGCAAGAGCTGCAGCAGGTTCTGGTAAGCAAACACAACTTCTGTATGGTGCTGTGCAATATAACAATATTTAAAGTAGTACGACATTGAAAGGTTTATCGTACGATATAATTCTCTATTGTTGTAATTTTAACGTCTGGGCCGCGGCTAATGTAACTGCATTTTAACATCACAGTCTGCAACTAGCAGAGACGGAAAGCACAATGGAAGCTAAACCAACAAAACCCAAAGATAAATTGGTGCCAACCAAAGGAAGATTAATACATTTGTTTGGCCTTGGTTTGGGTTAAAAAGTCAGACACCAACCAAACAACAGTAATCTGCAAAACATGCCGCCAACAAGTCGTGACTAGCGACTTGAACATGGACATCTGTTTTTTTCTGTCACTGGCACTCTTCTTTTCTTCTCTTCAACTCAAGCAGATGAGACAACAATGTGTGTTATGCCCCACAATGTTATTTTCTAAGACACTAGTGGTGGAAATCAGTTTTGCAGTTTGTGTTCTATTTTGACCCTCCTGTCTTGCCGTAGCCAGCTTAGTGTGTGTGTGTGTGTGTGTGTGTGTGTTTCACAGATGTCAAACAAACAGCATTTATTGCAGGCTTTAAGCTTTCTTTTCAACTTTGAAGACTTTGAAGGTCTAAACCTGTAAGTTTATGTGAATGCAACATGCATATGTATATTGTGACACATTATTTGTGCATTTTCAGTTTAAGACTGCTTTAGTAAGATATTTGTGCCTATTGTTGAAAGCTAATTACTGGCAGCATTTTTTGTTGCAGGCTTTAAGCTTTCTTTTCAACTTTGAAGACTTTGACGGTCTAAACCTGTACGTTTATGTGAATGCAACATGCATATGTATATTGTGACACATTATTTGAGCATTTTCAGTTTAAGACTGCTTTAGTAAGATATTTGTGCCTATTGTTGAAAGCTAATTACTGGCAGCATTTTTGTTGGTTTGGATGCTAAATAGGTTACATAGCAGACTTCTATATTGGTTTATATAGCTATGTACACATGTATGTTGTATATAGACATATGCTGAATGTAAAATGTTTATTTATGTGTTTTTGTTCACAGTTTTACAAAATATACGATTGATCCTTCACTAAAAAGGCCTAAACTACACTCCAGACGCTTGGGACACTTTTTTCATCAAGGACTATATCATGTTAGCTATCTGCTAAGATAACCAGCAAAAAGCAAGAGCAGAATAGTAAAATCTGCCTTCAACGAAAAGTGAGCCAGTACAACTGCAGACCAGAAAGACATTCAACAATATATCATGGATGATCAAAACCCTAAACCTGAAGATCGAGGTGCACCTTCTGAACGCTCCAGTCGTACTAATCACTCTGGCAGCTCTAGCCATTCATCAATCAATCAATCAATCTTTATTTATATAGCCCTAAATCACAAGTGTCTCAAAGGGCTGCACAAGTCACAACGACATCCTCGGTACAAAGCCCACATACGGGCAAGGAAAAACTCACCCCAGTGGGACGTCGATGTGAATGACTATGAGAAACCTTGGAGAGGACCGCATATGTGGGTAACCCCCCCCCTCTAGGGGAGACCGAAAGCAATGGATGTCGAGTGGGTCTGACATAATATTGTGAGAGTCCAGTCCATAGTGGATCCAACATAATAGTAAGAGTCCAGTCCATAGTGGGGCCAGCAGGACACCATCCCGAGCGGAGACGGGTCAGCAGCGTAGAGATGTTCCCAGCCGATGCCAGGCGAGCGGTCCACCCCGGGTCCCGACTCTGGACAGCCAGCACTTCATCCATGGCCACCGGACCTGTGCCCCCCCCCCCCTCAAGGAAAAGGGGAGCAGAGGAGAAAAGAAAAGAAACGGCAGATCAACTGGTCCAACAGGGGGGCTATTTAAAGGCTAGAGTATACAAATGAGTTTTAAGATGGGACTTAAATGCTTCTACTGAGGTAGCATCTCTAATTGTTACCGGGAGGGCATTCCATAGTACTGGAGCCCGAATAGAAAACGCTCTATAGCCCGCAGACTTTTTTTGGGCTCTGGGAATCACTAATAAGCCGGAGTTCTTTGAACGCAGATTTCTTGCCGGGACATATGGTACAATACAATCGACAAGATAGGACGGAGCTAGACCGTGTAGTATTTTATACGTAAGTAGTAAAACCTTAAAGTCACTTCTTAAGTGCACAGGAAGCCAGTGCAGGTGAGCCAGTATAGGCGTAATATGATCAAACTTTCTTGTTCTTGTCAAAAGTCTAGCAGCCGCATTTTGTACCAACTGTAATTTTTTAATGCTAGACATAGGGAGACCCGAAAATAATACGTTACAGTAGTCGAGACGAGACGTAACGAACGCATGAATAATGATCTCAGCGTCGCTAGTGGATAAAATAGAACGAATTTTAGCGATATTACGGAGATGAAAGAAGGCCGTTTTAGTAACACTCTTAATGTGTGATTCAAACGAGAGAGTTGGGTCGAAGATAATACCCAGATTCTTTACTGATTCGCCTTGTGTAATTGTTTGGTTGTCAAATGTTAAGGTGGTATTATTAAATAAATGTCGGTGTTTAGCAGGACCGATAATCAGCATTTCCGTTTTCTTGGCGTTGAGTTGCAAGAAGTTAGCGGACATCCAATGTTTAATTTCATTAAGACACGCCTCCAGCTGACTACAATCCGGCGTGTTGGTCAGCTTTAGGGGCATGTAGAGTTGGGTGTCATCAGCATAGCAATGAAAGCTAACACCGTATTTGCGTATGATGTCGCCTAGCGGCAGCATGTAAATACTAAAGAGTGCAGGGCCAAGAACCGAACCCTGAGGAACTCCGCACGTTACCTTAACATAGTCAGAGGTCACATTATTATGGGAGACGCATTGCATCCTGTCAGTAAGATAAGAGTTAAACCACGACAAGGCTAAGTCTGACATACCAATACGTGTTTTGATACGCTCTAATAAAATATTATGATCGACGGTATCGAAAGCAGCGCTAAGATCAAGAAGCAGCAACATAGATGACGCATCAGAATCCATCGTCAGCAGTAGATCATTAGTCATTTTTGCGAGGGCTGTCTCCGTAGAGTGATTTGCCCTGAAACCGGATTGAAAAGGTTCACAGAGATTGTTAGACACTAAGTGTTCATTTAGCTGCTGTGCGACAATTTTTTCGAGGATTTTCGAAATAAAGGGAAGGTGGGACACCGGTCGGTAGTTTACCATGAGGTCAGGATCAAGGTTAGGTCTTTTGAGCAGAGGATGAATAACCGCTTTCTTGAATGCTAGGGGAACAGTGCCGGAGGAAAGTGATAAGTTTATAATATTTAGCACTGATGGACCTAATAATACAAAAAGCTCCTTGATAAGTTTCCCAGGAAGTGGGTCAAGTAAACATGTTGTTTGTTTTATCCCACTTACACGCTGTAATAGTTCCTCTAATGTTATTTCATCAAAAAGAGAACATCACACGGTTCTGCTGTCAGAGCAAGAGCCAAAGCCGAAGCTGCAAGAGTCAAGGCTACATTTGCTCAAAGACAAGCAGACATGCTAATAGAGCTGGCACGGATTGAAGCTGAACAATCAAAGAAAAAAGCGGAGATTGAAGCGGAACAGCAATGTAGAGCAGCTGAATTACAAGCTAACCTTGACGCGCTTAAGGTACGGAGTGCTGCTGAGGCTGAAATCTTAGAAGCTTATGAGGATGAAGTTGGAGAACCTTCAAGGCAAAGTGTAACAGGTTTGGCTCCCTATTCCTCACAGCAACGCACTAGGGAATATGTGCAACAACATTCTGTGGATCATGGTCAGCAACAACTCCGGCATCCGAAACAAGAAGCCGTTTATTCACCAGAGCGCCAGCAGAACATGGACAACGGTGATACGGAAATGCACGGTATAAATGTACGCAGGTGTGCAGAAAAAAGCAACTATTTTCACTCGTTGCACACATTGCAAGGGGAACGCCAGAGCAGACTCACCACCCACAGCCAACAAAGCCGTGGGAGTCCTGTGATATTCCCCCAAGAAAGATGTTTCCCCCAGCAACTTCACTTTGCACCTTCCCAAGACCAGCAGCGTCGCCACCAAGGTGCAACTAACTACATGCCCTCACGTGATCAATCAGTTATATCAGACTTAGCCAAATACCTCATTCGCAAAGAAATAGTTAGCGCTAGTCTCATGATGTTTGATGATAGACCTGAGAACTACTGGGCATGGAAGGCTTCCTTTATCACTGCCATTGGTGACTTGAACCTCAGCCACAGAGAGGAGTTAGATTTACTGTCCAAGTGGCTGGGACCAAAGTCTGCAGAGTTGGCCAAACGAATCCGTTCAGTCCACATCCATGACGCTACAGAAGGACTCTTAATGTTGTGGAGGAGGCTGGAGGAATGCTATGGGTCAGCTGAAATAATTGAAAATGCTATGTTGAAGAGGTTAGAGGAATTTCCAAGGATTGCAAATAAGGATAACCAAAAATTACAGGAACTAGGAGATCTATTGCTAGAGTTGGAAGCAGCAAGAAGAGATGGATTCCTACCTGGACTTTCTTACCTCAACACACCCCGGGGAGTCAATCCTATAGCGCAGAAGCTCCCTTATTACCTTCTGGAGAAGTGGATCTCATTTGGCTCGAAATATAGGGAAGACTTTCAGGTTCAATATCCTCCTTTTCACGTCTTTGTACAGTTTATTCAAGACCAAGCAAAGATACGAAATGACCCCAGCTTTGCTGAGCTTGGTTCAAACAGGACAGATAAACTACAGAAAGAAATCAAACAATCTGTGTTCCCCAGGAAAACTGATGTTTCCAAAGCAGATGCAGGCAAACAAAACAAGAAAGAGAAAAGGGTTGAAGATCCAGACAGAGTGTGTCCTCTACATAATAAGCCCCATCCCCTAAGAAAATGTCATGGCTTCCGCAACAAGAGCTTAGAGGAGCGGATATCCTACCTCAAAGAGAAACACATCTGTTTCAAGTGTTGCGCCTCAACAAGACACTTTGCCAAGGACTGTGATAGAACTGTGCAGTGCAAAGAGTGCAACAGTAATAGACACCCAACTGCTTTACACCCTGGCCCAGCAGTAAGAAAACCAGAGAGCTCTGCTGTCATTGAAGATCAAGGCGGGGAGCAAGAGGAGAAAGAGCCTCCAAAGGTCAAGTCAAAGTGCACGGAGGTTTGCGGGAATGCAATTGGCGCCCAATCATGCTCCAAAATATGCTTGGTCCGTGTATACCCTGCAAGTCAACGAGAGAAAGCTGTTAAAGCATATGCTGTCCTCGATGAGGACAGCATATGCCACTCCTTACACCCTTAAAACATGCGGAAGGGTCATGGAAACATCAGGAAGACGCGCAAATAATCTCAATAGATTAGTCAATAGATGGCAGTGTACAGATCCCACTGCGAACATTAATTGAGTGTGATAGGATGCCCGATGACCGTGCAGAGATCCCCTCAGCAGAAATAGCACATCATTATCCGCACCTCAGGCCAGTGGTAGATAAAATATACGATTGATCCTTCACTAAAAAGGCCTAAACTACACTGCAGGCGCTTGGGACTCTTTTTTTCATCAAGGATTTTATCATGTAAGCTATCTGCTAAGCTAACCAGCAAAAAGCAAGAGCAGAATAATGTGCATTTAAATGTGTTATAGTTCATTCAAAGTGGAATTATGATGCTTTTATCATCACCTCAATGGATGGTTTTAGTAAAACATAACCGGAATACATTTCATAGTTTTCTGAGAGTTTCTTTTATCATTTTAATACACTGTATCCAAACTTCAAATGCAACATAACGTTTAACTTTCCTTGGCGCTGAACCTATTGCAGAGTTAAGTACTTAAAGGGCACCTATTATGCAAAACTTAACTTTCCTTACCTCTTGGTACCTGTTTTTGTGTATTTGGGATCTGCATAAGTCTTGAAAATTTGAAATCAAACCATGGAGTTGTGGCGGAGATATTTATAAAATTGCCTTCCTGCATACTTTTTCTTAACAAGCTGTTTGAAATTTGCCCAACTTATGACGTTTTTCCAATTGGTGACGTCAGCGGATATCTCCATATTTGGTAGAGATTTACCCGAAGAGCTTTGCACAAGTCTGCCATTGTAGTGATTGCTGTAGTCAAGTTCCGTATTTTTCTCTATCGTCTTGTTCTGGGGCAGACTGGCTTGTACATGTACATGCATCCTGGGCTGTTGCCATGTCTAATACAAAGTAGCGTATAGTTCAAGCTTTTATCTGTCAGTACGGAAGCGCTAAAATTAGATCATGGCTGGCGCAGAAAAGACATAGGCGAAGTGGCTGTAAATAAGACGGCCCACAAAACGACAGTCAGAAAGCGGTTTGAAGACGCTCTGTAAAACATAATCTATGCTAAATGTTGACCAAATAACTACCATTACATGTTATGTCGACTAAAATGGAAGTGTTTTAAATGTAGAAAAAAAAAATGCCCCCTTTAAATCGACGGGAGAATGCTGTGCAGCCAGAATCCACGCTGTTGCAAGCACGCGCACATGCGAGAATATGGCCCCTAAAGCGTAGTCTTTTGCCTTGTAGTTTAATTACACTGACTTTGGGTTTTCTAGGTGGAAATGGAGCTGAAGTCGGAATCCAACCAGCAGAACTACTGGATGATTCAGTACCAGAGATTGCTGGATGCTAAGCCCTTGTCTTTACGCATGCAGGTACTTGGCAGGACTGAGCACGTCTGACTTGCTGAAAGATATGGAAAGAAACTGTACTGATGTGTGTCCACTGCAGGAAGCAGGTGTGGAAAAAGAGCTTGTAAATCTACTGTGTAAACTGTCAGCTCAACATTATCTGCCCATTATGGCTCACCACCGTGTAACAACAGAGGCCCTTCGTCACATGAACCCCTCTGACCTAAAGAAGGTGTGTAGACAACACAATTTCATATACCTATTGGTTGACGTCTTGACGTCATACCTCACTTTATTGGTCAGAAAAGTCAAGCTAGAGCTAAAGTCAAATTTGACACTGTCCATCATCACCATCACTTACAAACAATTGTGTTCTTCTATATATCTATCTATCTAGTGTCGGATACAACAAGTTAATCAACATCGTATTGTATAATTCCTGCCCTTGTATGCGCTCATGCCATTTAACTGTGACATACCACAAATCTAAAAGCATTGGGCATTTGTAAAACATGGAATGTTATCTCTGTTTCACCATGTTATGTTTTTTTAGCTTGGCATTAATGAAATTGGCATCCAGAAAGCTCTTCTGAAATGGGCCCAGGAACACCTGCCTGAAGGTAAATTCTACACACACCTTAGATGGCCTTGGTTTATACTGTACATTTGTATGTAACCGGTGGTATTTTCCTCTTTGCGTTGTGTGATGAGTTTTAAGACCACGACCGACACCAGGGTTGCTGTGCATCTGCACTTCACTTGTATCTGGCGAATTCAACATAAAATACAACATGTTGTGGGTAACATTTCGCCATATGTTGTGCCTCTATTAAGGACAAATAGAGTGTTACATGCAATAAAATAGTAAAATTAAAATATCGTACCTGATGGAGTCAAAATTTTGTAGTCAATATTTTTGCCATATATTGTATATACACTAGAGAAGCGCAGTTTGCGGACACAACCGCGGAGTCCGCGGATAATTCGCGGGTCGGGCGGGTGACATGACGAAAAAAATAGATTTTAAATAGATCGGGCGGGTGACGATTGAACCAATTCGGAAATATATATACATAGTTAAATGTTGTTACCCACATACGAAAAACGAGCAGCACTCTTTGAAACAGGCAATTATTCATCAGGCACTGCAGCACACCACAACACAACACAACAGGAAAAAAAAAAAAAAAGATGGCAACGCCGGCAGCAAACGTGGTACACGACAAACTAAAAAAGGGAATACTAAAGACCAGGGGGGAAAAGACCAGCTATTTGCCTTGGCCAATAGGTTGCAGGTAATTTATTATTATTATTTATTTAATTTATTTTTGTTTAAATAGGGATGACATACATATGTTATTGTATAATTTAAGTTTGTGCGCGTGATTGACAGCCTAAGGCTTATGAGGCACATTTTTTATTTATTTTTTTTATTTCAACTTAAAAACGTATGAGCCTATGCCTATGCCTACAGCATAGGCTATGTGTTTATCTTTATTTTCCTGCCTGTCGTTGACAATGGAGATTGTCTGATATTTTGTCATGGCTGCAGATCAATCAATAAAGGTTCATCTTTGTCGCAACATTGTTCACTGTTTCACTGTGCACCCCGCCCTCGTCCCTATTTGAGCATTATAATGTTAACAAGTTCATATTCATTGAAATAAATTCAGAACATTTTTTTTCACCTAACGAAAATATAGGCCTAGTCTTTCTAAAACATTTTTTTAACTTCTTAAAAGCATCATTCTGCTTGCTGCAACTGCGCACACAAAGTGTGAGGAACGCACTCCTGATCTGAGGGCATTGGCAACAATAGTCAACACTTTCTTAATGAAAATGACAATAATACTATAATAATGATAAATAATATTATCACGCATTAATATCTCTTAGCCACTAATGTGTGGCCAAGAGATATTAATGCGTGGCACGCATTGAATGTCTCTGCTGCATTGGATCAGTCTCCTTTCTTTAACAGGCAAAAGCTTTCTAACCTCACTAATGCCTTGCATCGTCTATATTAGATATATAACAACGGGCGGGTGGCAGGCGGGTGTGGATTTGATAAAATGTTAGTTCGGGTGGATGGCGGGTGGATGACGACTTTTGTGATGCGGTTGCGGATGAAATAATTGCCTATCCGCGCATCTCTAATATATACACAAAATGCAAGTTAAGTTAAAGTACCAATGATTGTCACACACACACTAGGTGTGGTGAAATTTGTCCTCTGCATTTGACCCATCCCCTTGTTCACACCCTGGGAGGTGAGGGGAGCAGTGGGCAGCAGCGTGGCCGTGCCCGGGAATAATTTTTGGTGATTTAACCCCCAATTCCAACCCTCAGTCACATGGACGCCTACCTCTCACATAGAGAATGTGGACAAAAAGGGAAGTAAAAAGGTGTTTCCAACAGATATAAAGAGGCATGTGTCACAACAATTAATGGAGTAACACTGATACAAAGCTTCCACATATTGATATAACATAAAACAAATATCAGTTATTTTCATGTAATATACACATTTTGTGTAATTGTAACAATAATAAAACATGATATAATATAATGTATTTACATGGCATAACTGACCCTTTTACATGTATTCAGAACAGTAGTATTTTGTGGCAGGAAGTAGAACGATTAACCTGGATGAAACATTAATCGTTTGCCTCTGGGGTACGGGTGTTCAAACTTGTTCCGCCGTAGACCACAGACAGAGACATTGACTTCGCTTTTGTTAACTTTTCTTATCGTATATTTTTACTGTATTTTTTTTACTACACACGCGAAAGCCTATTCAATGTTATTAGTGTGTCCAGCTTTTTCATTTTTCATGTGGTCAGAATCATCCTGTGTTAATTTATTGTCTATGTACAGCAAAAAAGTAAGAAATAATGTATTTCCTTTCTACAATGTAGGCCAGTAACATAAGAATTTATATAAAAGAAAAAAAACTAGGTAGATGCACAGCAGACTGTAAATTATTTTATGTCTGGAATATTCCCCTGGGGCCATATAAAGCAAGCTGCGGGCCACACTTTGGACACCCCTTCTCCAGGGTAACCAATTTGGATTCAGGGGCATCTTATACAGGGAGAGTTAGGTTTTTTTTTATTTTAAAGAAAGAAAAAAAATGCTATCTGGGTTGAGAATATTTTTTTCCACCTATAGTGAGAAAACAATCAAAAATAATAATTGTTTTTGGCAGTAAAAGTTAAAGAACTAGATTGACCTAAAAGTAAACATCCATATTCTGCATGAAATGCATGCTTGGCCCTGGGGGGGCAGAGGTTTCATGGTTGGGTTACATTATGGTAGTTTATGATTGTGTGTATTTGTAGTGATTGTTGACAAGCCTAATATATTGATTTATGAACTTATGTAAATGTATACTGTATGTATCACCTCAACCAAGGGTGGTATGTTTTTTTTTGACAAGTCTCTTTCATTTGTTTTCTTTTCAAACTAGAATTTTGATTATTTAGATGTTTTTGGATCATGTTCAACGATGTTCCAGTCAAATATTGGTCAGAATCCTCACATTGATTGTCAAAATGGAGTTGCTCTGTTTTTTCCTACTCCCTTTTGGATATGTAGACTTGTGCAGATGTTTAATTATTTTACACAATTAACATGTCTAAAACAAATACACCATAAACAGACTATAAGACTAAAATTTGGTGTGCACATTCTATACTGTCAAAGCATGTTTCATGTCTTTCTAATTTAGGTTGTGCATTCATCTGAATTTTAAATTGAACGTGAACATTGGACAAGATGCTGTCCTCTGTTAGGTCAGGTTGTAACTTACAGTAGGTTTGTTTTGATAGCTGAGAGGGGGGGCTTTTCGCAGTAAAAATACACGCAATTTCACAGTAATAATAGTACTGGAATGTATTTTTTATCCAAATTATATCTCCTTCTTGTCTAGGTGCCTGTAAGATGGTCGAGCAGAGCGAGGAAACTGAAGTCATCCCGTCAGAGCCATCTTTCTTCTTCCCTCCAATTCCCGACACCTCTAGCATCATGACACCCAGCCCACCACTGACTCCCGGTACCCCTATCACCCCATCAGCACCCAGCCCTGTGGAAGGACCAGGGGGCTCAGAGTGTGTGGTCTGCATGGAGACCACGGTAAGAGCATTAGGCATGCTTGTTTGAGTATTTACAGTTGTGGTCAGAAGTTTGGATAGTGTACACCACTTAATAGAATCCCATGATTGGGGAAAAGTTACTTTGACTAATTACAGTCAAATCTCAGTTTTAATTTGGGTTAGAAGTTAAGTTTGGGTTGGAGTTAGGGTACAGTCGTCCCTTGTTTATCGGTGAACAGATTGGTACTTGGTACGAACTTGGTTAACGATTTCTACAAAGTAGGATTATTATTAATAAATCAAATATTTTCATAGTTGGAACATAAAAAAACAGTTTTTGACCTTTGAAATACGTTTTTAACTAATTAGAGCCCTCTAAACATGAAATAAGCATACTTGCCAACCCTCCCGATTTTCCCGGGAGACTCCCGAATTTCAGTGCCACTCCCGAAAATCTCCCGGGGCAACCATTCTCCCGAATTTCTCCCGATTTCCACCCGGACAACAATATTGGGGGCATGCCTTAAAGGCACTGCCTTTAGCGTCCTCGCTTACCTGAAAAGGAGACTATTATATACGGCTCCGTTATCCATAGGTTTATCTATAACCCATAAAGTAGGCAGGCACGGAGCTATTTCTCAACGTGTGTATATTCCAGCCGGCACGTTAATACACTGACACACAACATCCGGATTCCCATCATGCATTGCTTCAAAACTACGGCAAGTAGTAATGTCCAAAAACATAACAGACACGAAGCAGAAGAACGAAGAAGAGACATGGCGAGGACGAGTAAGAAGAAGAAGTACGCTTGCAAGTTCCAAAATGATTGGAAAAAATTATTTCAGTTCATCCAGGACATCTTGAAGGGGAAGGGGTATGCTGACTGCAAATTTTGTAGATCAGACTTCTCCATTGAACACGGTGGCCGAACGGATATACTCATTCATGAACGAATTATTCATATATATATATATATGTATATATATATATATATATATATATATATGTATATATATATATATATATATATATATATATATATATATATATATATATACATACTTGAAGACATATACACCCCCCACCCCACCTCAACATACACACACACACACCCCCACCCACCCCATCTCCCGAATTCGGAGGTCTCAAGGTTGGCAAGTATGGAAATAACCCATATAGTCACCTTTACACTAGTTTCACTCAATAGCGAGCTGTATCTTTGACTGTGGTCTACTGTAGATTGCAGTAGCCACCGGTATCCCAAAGGATCCTTTACGCGCTGGCTACTATAGCACAACCTCTACGTGGAAATACTTTGTCACATCCTGGGTAATTCCTTTAATTTAGAACTGGGCTTCCATGTGCTGAAACCACAGGCGTAAGTTCTGCAAAAAGTTGGTCAACTTGACAGTCAAAGCTACAACAGTTGACCGTTTTGTTAGCATTAAGTGTCCCGTGTTGTCATTCCACATCGCTCGGGTCAAAGGCTCACCAATAAACTGTGATGCTGATGATATTTAAAGTTAAAGTACCAATGATTGTCACACACACACTAGGTGTGGTAAAATTTGTCCTCTGCATTTGACCCATCCCCTTGTTCACCCCCTGGGAGGTGAGGGGAGCAGTGGGCAGCAGCGGTGGCCGCACCCGGGAATCATTTTTGGTGATTGAAGATGAAGTACATCAACAGAGTTGTCATTCATTCTCACTGTCATGACCTTCTAATGGCAAAGGCAAGAGGCTTACTGTCTTTGGATAACGCAGGATTGTTGAAGGCCTCTTGCAACACAGCAATCGTAAAAGATTCTGAGGGTTATTGGACAAAAAAATCAAGCGGCAAACCTAAAACAAGTTACCTGACATATTTTAACGGTCTTTTAATCTGATTTAGTCTTCCGCTTCCTCTTTTTTCTTAGTTCTAATGATTGGAGGCGCTCACGCGCACTTCAACTGTTGAATTAAAACTTACGTTTGTTTCTTGTGTATAAGAAAGCAAGAACAGCAACTATTTATTGGCCCTGTGACAAATACTACTTTAACTCATGGTAAAAAATACTCGTAACTCAAGGTGGCTCGCAACTTAAAGCTACTCGTATCTGAAAACACTCGTAAGTTAAGGTACTTGTAAGTTGAGGTACCACTGTATATGTCCAGACTTTAGGGACCCGCAGCATAATCACAGTTTAATTTAATTAATGATGAATGTATGTAAACTTCTGAACACAACTGTATAAAGCTGGACAAATGAGAGATGTTTTTTTTCTCTTCCTCTCCAGGCTCAGGTCATCTTTTTGCCATGCGGCCATGTTTGCTGTTGTCAGGTGTGCAGCGGCGCCATGCAGAACTGCCCTCTGTGTCGAAGCGCCTTAGCCCAGCGCATACGCCTCTACCACAGTTAGAACCCGCTTTTATTAGTTGTGCATGACTGCCATGCTGCTGTGTACACGTGCTTGAGGCAGTTTTCCTGTACTAACCAAAAATATTTCTATGATATTTATGTCCACACCCCCACAGACTCACATGGACACAAGTGTTTGTCGACATATACAGGACTGACTTAAACGGACTTCACTGCACTTTTGCAAAACATTTCAGCATTTCGTTGGTTTGTTAAATCATGAAAATGTGAGTATTCAATGTTGTGTCTATGGATGTTCTCATTCATCCCGGTCATTGTATTCTCAGGGGTTTCAATCGACAGCAACTGGACTGTTTAGTTTGTCTTAAAAGTCGTTTCGACTCTCATCCGGCAGGCTTCATCAGTTCATTCTAATAGACTTAGATTGGTCAGATCTAGTCTTAAGGCTGGTGTCAAAGCCCCAACTATGTATCCTCTAACCCAGGGGTCGTTGAAAGAGCCATATTGGACCACAAATAAAAAAAAACAAATCTGTCTGGAGCCGCAAAAAATGAAAAGCCTTAAATAAGTGTTATAATAAAGGCAACGCATGATGTAAGTGTCTATATCAAGATACAGGTGATGGAATTCCTGCTGGGCATTGCTGCCTGACGCACCTCCTCCAGTGGCTTTTGAACAGGTGTGCTGTGACTGTGGGCATAAACGTGTCATCAGTTAGTTATATTAGCCTGACTATGTGTTGCAAATCTTTGTTGACAGAAATGTTCAAATGTAATATTTATTCTACACATTTTTACAACATTGGAAAACATAAGTAAAACTTATCAGAGGGTGAAATAATTCCTGGAAATGACTGTCTTAGAATGGCCGAAGGTATAGATGTTTGTGTCCAAGTTAAAGGAAACACATGGATTTATTACAATCTTTGCAAGCTGAGTAACGTTTGCTGTGGTCTGGAACAACATGGCACAAAAAACAACTATCAGAAATGCAGCCAATATTACATACAGATAATGTGCCATGAGACATGCAAATATAAATTAAATACACAGAGGACATAAGTAAAGGAAATTAAATGAGCTCAAACAAGGCATCATGGTTCTAGCCCACATAGCATGTTAGCATGGGTTAGCTTGCAGTCATGCAGTGACCAAATATGTCTGATTAGCACTCCACACAAGTCCATAACATCAACAAAGCTCACCTTTTGTGCGTTCACGCACAGCATAAAACGTTTGGTGGACAAGATGAGACAAAAGAGTGGCATAAAACACGTCTTTCTGTGGCAGCGTCTGAGAGAGTAAACAAATGGTGAGTTCAAGGACCGCGGAAATTAATAGGACAAAACGGCGCTCGCCAAATACTCTGATCGGTGAACCATGTTTAATATAAACAGTGGGATTTCTAACAATTCAAAAGGTTTGAGTCATGTTTGTCCTCCTACAGAAACCATATTAAAACAAACTTTTTCCATTTTCGTACATTTTTGAAAAAGCTCCAGGTAGCCACTCGGGCAGCGCTAAAGAGCCGCCGTGTGTTGCCAACCCCTGCTCTAACCAGAGAAGGGCGTGCTCAGACAAGGATGGTTTTGCTCTATTGTGGTGAAAAAAAACCATGTTATTCCATTTAGTTGTATGAAAGGCACAAGGAGGACACTTTGAACCAGAAAGTTCCTACTGAATCTCCTGTTTTTTGTTGGAGGCTAAAATTGTCTTTTAGAAATGAAATAGTTTAAATATTGTGTTGATTGTTGCACTGCCTTCCTGTGTTTTTCTGTTGATTATAATTGTGAATAAAATGACCAATATTGCCCCTGTAACTACAACGTGTTGGATCGATGCCCAAATCTATGGTACGACCCACTACTATAGTTCACTTCCCAAACAGTAAAGTGATTTAGTTTTTTTTTCAGAACATAAAAGTCAATAACACTTACCACAAATAAGTCATAAAATGTACAGTTAATACATATGATCGTATTGGCTTAACTCACTTATGATGGATCAGTAAGGATGGGTACCAATTCCCAGTACCTGGCAAACGATACTAGTACTCAACGGTACCAATTTTCTGTACTTAAGTGTGTGTTAATAAATATTAATAATTTTTGATAATAAAATCTAATTTTTTATTGCAACATTTATTGCAACTGATTATAGTAACTGCTGTACGGTTGTTTTATCTTGTTTAATGATGACATTCCTAAGTTTCAATTACAGTTGCAAGTCCAAGATGTTAGATGGCAATAGTGTATAATTTATGGTGTGTTGGCAAGTCAGTTCAGTCTTTGCTGTCTGGTCTTTTTTTGTGCCCTAAAAAGTGTTAATAATGTAAGTATTGTACTTTTTACGCACCAGCTGTTTGATTGTAACGTGCATTTTAGTTGTAGTTTTCATTGACAAGTTTGGAGGTGTTGAAATCGCCATGTAAAAGTGTTAATGCTAATCAGTAGCATGTCAATAGCAAAGCCAATGTATATTAGTATCACGCTAGCACATTTTTTGAAAAGTGGAGGCTTTCTTACGATGAAGGGGTTTTTTCATGACATTTCTTTATTGGCATTAAAAATTGCAACATTACCTAGAGGTGGTTTGGCTGAGACTGCTCTCAGTGCTGCTGGATTGATTGCCAAGTGCGTAAGTGCAAAAAGGCAAAACCACCTGGGCGTGACGTCACGCGCAACCCAGGTACCGTAACATGGCACCATTGGATTTTGTGTGAATAAGTGCCCCGTACGACCGCCGTGATTCGGTTGGTGCCAAACAAGTACCAGATGCGGTACCCATCCCTAATGATTGGTATTGGAATTGTCAACATAAAACCCTAAATCAGAACCCCCCTAGATGCCACTAAGGAAAACAAGCCTTTTGAAGCGCTCTGTAAATCTGCAAATTGAGAAATTACTTTTTACAGCAGCACCGCTGCAATGCCTCAGCAGTTAAAAAGGCATTAATGGACAATTCTTTAGATTGGTGAAAGAAGTAAAACGGCTCTTTAAGTGATTTACTTTTGTATCCCGTACCAAACAACATGCATTTGAAGTTTTCTACATACTATACAAGAAAATTGTTGGTCTATTTTGGGGGAATTAATCCATAAAATCTGTTGTACCACTTTACCAAAAACAGTTGGAAATAAAATTGACACATTAATTGAAAAATGTATCAATTCAAGAAATAATCGTGCAACCCTATCGTGCTTGTAATGTCCCCAATATATAAATTAGTGCATACACCCCACACAATTGTGTGGGGTGTCTGGTCTGGCCATTGTCTCAGAATGTTGCCTGGTTGGAAGTGTACTGGAACGTTGTATTGGTTAAAAAATAGTTTCTCAGATTGACCTGATACATACAGAATGACATTGGTATTACGTCTGTCATTTGTTTCCTTCCTCATGCACTTTGTTCTTGTTCCTCCACGAACTGTTTTTTCACCATATTTTTTCCCCACAAATTTCACAAAGGCAAAACCATCCTATCCTGTGCACACCCTCTTCTTGTTAGAGCGGCGTTTTTCAAGCACTGTGCCACGGCACACTATTGTGCCGTGAAATACAGTCTGGTGTGCCGTAGGAGATTATGTAGTTTCACCTAATTGGGTTAAAAACATTTTTTGCAAACCAGTAGTTATATTACGCAAATAATGTGACGTTGAGTGTCTGTGCTGTCTAGAGCTCTGCAGAGTAACCGTGTAACATTCTTCCATATCAGTAGGTGGCAGTAGGTAGGTAATCGCTTTGTAGATGTCGGGAACATGGTTTGTCGTGATCACAATATGCGGTAGGCAGCGTGCAGGTAAAAAGGTATCTAACGCTTAAACTAGGGATATCCGATAATATCGGACTGCCGATATTATCGGCCGATAAATGCTTTAAAATGTAATATCGGAAATTATCGGTATCAGTTTCAAAATAATCGGTATCAGTTTCAAAAATTAAAATGTATGACTTTTTAAAACGCCGCTGTGTACATGGACTTATGAGAGGTACAGAGCGCCAATAAACCTTAAAGGCACCGCAACACAACATAAACACAACAGTACAAATACCCAGAACCCCTTGCAGCACTAACTCTTCCGCGACGCTACGATATACACCCCCCTATACCCCTTACCCTCCCCCGCCCCCCACCTCAACCTCATCATGCTCTCTCAGGGAGAGCATGTCCCAAATTCCAAGCTGCTGTTTTGAGGCATGTTAAAAAAAATAATGCACTTTGTGACTTCAATAATAAATATGGCAGTGCCATGTTGACATTTTTTTCCATAACTTGAGTTGATTGACATTGTTTAATGCATCCAGCGGGGCATCACAACAAAATTAGGCATAATAATGTGTTAATTCCACGACTGTATGTATCGGTATCGGTTGATATTGGAATCGGTAATTAAGAGTTGGACAATATCGGATATCGGCAAAAAAGCCATTATCGGACATCTCTAGCGTAAACCAAAAATAAACAAAATGCCGCTAAGAAAAGGCATTGAAGCTAAGGGATGGCTATGCAAAACGAAACTAAAACTGAACTGGCTGCAAAGTAAACTAAAACAGAATGCTGGACGACAGCAAAGACTTACAGTGTGTGGAGCAGACGGCGTCCACAGATTAATAATAATAATAATAATGGATTAGATTTTATATTGCGCTTTTCTATTATTAGATTGTGAAAACAAAGCAGGTGCGGTGAATGTTCAAGGAAGACATGAAACTGCTACAGGAAAATACCAACAAAACAGGGAAAGCCACCAAAATAGGAGCGCAAGACAAGAACTTAAACACAACACACAGGAAAACACCAGTTTAAGTCACGGCGTGATGTGACGGGTCGCAACAGTACACCTACCTTGAGACAAGAGCTATAGTGATCCATGGTTGGTTATGATTTGAATTCATATCCAACAATTGTGACAACGACTTTTTAATTGTCAATATCGGCTGCTGAGTTTAATTTTTCAACGATTTCTACTGGTTGTGTGCCTCAGGATTTTTTCATTGAAAAAAATATGCCTTTGTTCAGAAAAGGTTGAAAAACACTGTGTTAAGCGTATAAACAGTTGGAACTTTGGCACCATCATCTAGACTAGATCTGACAATCTAAATCTATGAGCATTAGGGGTGTGGGAAAAAATCGATTCGAATTCGAATCGCGATTCTCACGTTGTGCGATTCAGAATCGATTCTCATTTTAAAAAAATCAATTTAAAAAAATGTTTTTTTTTATTTCTATTTTTTTCTTCTTTTTTTATTAATCAATCCAACAAAACAATGCACAGCAATACCATAACAATGCAATCCATTCCAAAACCAAACCTGCCGACCCAGCAACACTCAGAACTGCAATAAACAGAGCAATTAAGAGGAGTCACAAACACGACACAGAACAATCCAAAAGTAGTGAAACAAAAATGAATATTATCAACAACAGTATCAATATTAGTTACAATTTCAACATAGCAGTGATTAAAAATCCCTCATTGACATTATCATTAGACATGTATATAAAAAAAAAAAAGAACAATAGTGTCACAGTGGCTTACACTTGCATCGCATCTCATAATCTTGACAACACACTGTGTCCAATATTTTCACAAAGATAAAATAGGTCATATTTTTGGTTCAATTAATAGTTAAAACAAATTTACATTATTGCAATCAGTTGATAAAACATTGTCCTTTACAATAATAAAAGCTTTTTACAAAAATCTACTACTCTGCTTGCATGTCAGCAGACTGGCGTAGATCCTGTTGAAATCCTATGTATTGAATTAATAGAGAATCCTTTTGAATCGGGAAAATATCGTTTTTGAATCGAGAATCGCGTTGAATCGAAAAAAAAAATCGATTTTGAATGGAATCGTGACCCCAAGAATCAATATTGAATCGAATCGTGGGACACCCAAAGATTCGCAGCCCTAATGAGCATGAAGTGATGAAACCTGCTCAGATGTGAGGCGAAACATCTTTTAAGACAAACTGCACAGTCCAGTTGCAATCGATTAAAAGCCCTGAGAATATTTCATGTAATTTTAAAATGACATAACTCAATATTAGGGTTTAAAATGGACCTGTTTTGACCTTTTCTTCCATCTGTATGAGTTTCGGTGTGAATTTAGCTCTAATGCTACTATAAGGGAATGCAGTATTTTAAATTGACTAATGTACACAATTTGGGACTTTTTTAATGCACTTTATCAGCTTGTAATCGCGATTCTTTAAATCTATTTGGAAAAGGTGACTTATTGACCTATATTAACTGTTCTTATATCCTACTGCAAAAAATTTCTGAGTCAATAATTGCTATTATTCATTAATCATATATATGTGATACTTAAGCAGGCGTTTGAAAATGATTAACGATGGCTTTTAAGATGACTGCTGTTAAGTGCTTAAGTGTATGTAGTCTCCTCCTAGACAAAAATATATATTATTATATATATTATCAACAAGCTTTGCTGGATAATAACTTTTGTCCTTTTGTTTTGTTTGATCACTCATGTATCGGTGTATTTATAGTGTCTAACCCCCCTTTTTTGACCATCACTAATGCAGTTCTATTCTCTCAAGTGCTCTTATATAGTCAACACCTGATATTTAAGTTAAATATAAAACACACATCACCATCTTGTTTCAGTGTAAATATTCATGTTGCATGGGAAATACACTCCTACTTTGGAAATGTATACTGAAAAATATACGGGTAACACAAATTAAATATATAGACAGCTTGGCTTGTGGAGTTTTCTTACAGACTATAAATGCAGTGTGGTTTGAGTAATAACTGCTATGCAATAGTTATCTCATACTATGCATGTTTGTTTTTATGAAAATGTGCTCAAAAATATTTGGTACTTTATATGCTGTATGTATCGACTAAATTCCAACGGTACTAGCGGGTACCAGTTCACGTAACATCAAATGGTACCATGTCATGATACGTTTGCTGCACGTGACATCACATTCATTGCAGGCTGGGCACTGGCTCAAGCACGTTGCGGCCAGGCCAATTTGGAGCGGACTGCCTCTACGTAATGTTGCAATTTTTCATGCTAACAAATATTAGAAATCAAATGTAAGACTTAATTTTTGAAAAGTATTTTCAAAATCTGCTTGGATATTCCATTTACAGTACATGCTACTGATTAGCTTTAGCAATTTTACATGCTGATTTGAATACCTCCAAATTTGGTAATCAAAACTACAACTAAGATGTATGTTACAATCAAATAGCTAGTATGTAATAAGCACAATACTTACAGTATTAACACTTTTTAGGGTTCAACAAAAGACCAAACTGGCACATTCAACTTAATAGCAAAGACTACTTCTTGACTAGCGAGAACAAACTGAAATTAATTTATACAACCAAATAGCTAGTATGTAATAAGTACAATACTTGCAGTATTAACACTTTGTAGGGTTCAACAAAAGACACAACTGGCACATTCAACTTAATAGCAAAAACTAGCAAGGACAAACAAATTAATTTATACAATCAAATAGCTAGTATGTAATAACTACAAGGCTCACAGTATTAACAATTTGGAGGGTTCAACAAAAGACCAAACTGGCACATTCACCTTAATAGCAAAGACTACTTCTTGACCATCTAGGACTAACTGAAATTAATTTATACAATCAAATAGCTAGTATGTAATAAGTACGATACTTACAGTATTAACACTTTGTAGGGTTCAACAAAAGACAAAACTGGCACATTCAACTTACTAGCAAATACTACTTCTTGACTAGCAAGGACAAACTGAAATGAATTTATACAACCAAATAGCTAGTATGTAATAAGTACAATACTTACAGTATTAACACTTTGTAGGGTTCAACAAAAGACAAAACTGGCACATTAAACTTAATAGCAAAAACTAGCAAGGACAAACTGAAATTAATTTACACAATCAATTAGCTAATATGTAATAACTACAAGACTCACCGTATTAACACTATGTAGGGTTCAACAAAAGACAAAACTGACACATTCAACTTAATAGCAAAGACTACTTCTTGACTAGCAAGGACAAACTGAAATTAATTTATACAATCAAATAGCTAGTATGTATAAGTACAATACTTACAGTATTAACACTTTGTAGGGTTCAACTTAATAGCAAAGACTACTTCTTGACTAGCAAGGACAAACTGAAATTAATTTATACAATCAAATAGCTAATATGTATAAGTACAATACTTACAGTATTAACACTTTGTAGGGTTCAACTTAATAGCAAAGACTACTTCTTGACTAGCAAGGACAAACTGAAATTAATATATACTATCAAATAGCTAGTATGTAATATGTACAATACTTACAGTATTAACACTTTGTAGTGTTCAACAAAAGACAAAACTGGCACATTCAACTTAATAGCAAATACTAGCAAAGACAAACTGAAATTAATGTATACAATCAAATAGCTAGTATGTAATAAGTACAATACTTACAGTATTAACACTTTGTAGGGTTCAACAAAAGACACAACTGGCACATTCAACTTAATAGCAAAAACTAGCAAGGACAAACAAATTAATTTATACAATCAAATAGCTAGTATGTAATAACTACAAGGCTCACAGTATTAACAATTTGGAGGGTTCAACAAAAGACCAAACTGGCACATTCAACTTAATAGCAAAGACTACTTCTTGACCATCTAGGACTAACTGAAATTAATTTATACAATCAAATAGCTAGTATGTAATAAGTGCAATACTTACAGTATTAACACTTTGTAGGGTTCAACAAAAGACAAAACTAGCACATTCAACTGAATAGCAAATACTACTTCTTGACTAGCAAGGACAAACTGAAATGAATTTATACAACCAAATAGCTAGTATGTAATAAGTACAATACTTACAGTATTAACACTTTGTAGGGTTCAACAAAAGACAAAACCGGCACATTCAACTTAATAGCAAAAACTAGCAAGGACAAACTGAAATTAATGTATACAATCAAATAGCTAGTATGTCATAAGTACAATACTTACAGTATTAACACTTTGTAGGGTTCAACAAAATACAAAACTGGCACATTCAACTTAATAGCAAATACTACTTCTTGACTAGCAAGGACAAACTGAAATGAATTTATACAACCAAATAGCTAGTATGTAATAAGTACAATACTTACAGTATTAACACTTTGTAGGGTTCAACAAAAGACAAAACTGGCACATTAAACTTAATAGCAAAAACTAGCAAGGACAAACTGAAATTAATTTACACAATCAATTAGCTAATATGTAATAACTACAAGACTCACCGTATTAACACTTTGTAGGGTTCAACAAAAGACAAAACTGACACATTCAACTTAATGGCAAAGACTACTTCTTGACTAGCAAGGACAAACTGAAATTAATTTATACAATCAAATAGCTAGTATGTATAAGTACAATACTTACAGTATTAACACTTTGTAGGGTTCAATCTAATAGCAAAGACTACTTCTTGACCAGCAAGGACAAACTGAAATTAATATATACTATCAAATCGCTAGTATGTAATATGTACAATACTTACAGTATTAACACTTTGTAGGGTTCAACAAAAGACAAAACTGGCACATTAAACTTAATAGCAAATACTAGCAAAGACACTCTGAAATTAATGTATACAATCAAATAGCTAGTATGTAATAACTACAAGGCTCACAGTATTAACACTTTGTAGGGTTCAACAAAAGACAAAACTGACACATTCAACTTAATAGCAAAGACTACTTCTTGACTAGCAAGGACAAACTCAATTTATACAATCAAATAGCTAGTATGTAATAAGTACAATACTTACAGTATTAACACTTTGTAGGGTTCAACTTAATAGCAAAGACTACTTCTTGACTAGTAAGAACTAACTTAAATTAATTTATACTTGCAAATGAGACTCAAGCATGTATGAACAAAAATATAGAACAACTTCACAGTTACCATTATCGACTGGTAAATGTTTTAAAAAAAACAGTTTAACATTTATTTGTATATGAACATGCACAAAAATACCAACAATTGCTGGGTTTTTTCTTCTTCGTAGCTTATTTTGCACAATGGTCAACCATTTTGAGTGTAGCATTAAAACAAGTGAGTGAGAAAATGTTTCTTCTTGTTCATTCAACCTAAGTTGTTGTGGTTGCACGTTACTCAAGTTAGATGTGAATGCATTGGCTATTAATTGTTTACTTGCTTTTTGTATCCATAATTCTTTTATATCTAATCCCCTTACAAGAAATAACAAGAATATATGAAACTTCACATGCAGTGTCCAGTATCCACTATTTAGAATATCACAGTCACACTAGTTGATTTTTTTTGTTTTTTACTGAATGGATTTGGACTCACTAAATCATTTCAGATCATTCTAAAATAATAATTTATTCGTTGAATTGTATCGGCAACCACACATTCTAAATCGAGCCGTTAAAATTATTCGTTACATCCCTATAATTTAGCCACAGGTCACTATAAATTACAAAATACAGCTGCTACTTGATGAATTTTAAAATAATGTAGGGCTCCATTACGCTGAAGCGTCCGCACTAGACATGTCCTTTCCAATGTTTGGTACCATTGATTTTCAACCAATCCACACACAATATGCCGACTGGTGTGGCTCAGAGACTAGCAGTGACATTGAGGCAGGGTTTTAGCTTCTGGTGCAAGTTTGTTTTTTTAAATTCAAATCACACATCACTGCAAACAACATATTCATTATTCACAAAGTGCACTTGGATTACCAGTGAAGTTGGCACAATGATTTGCAAATCCTTTTCAACCTATATTCAATTGAATAGACTGCAAAGACAAGATATTTAACGTTCGAACTGGAAAACTTTGTAATTTTTAGCAAATTTTAGCTCGTTTGAAATTTGATGCCTGTTTCATGTTTCAAAAAAGCTGGCACAAGTGGCAAAAAAGACTGAGTAAGTTGAGGAATGCTCATCAAACGCATACTTGGAGCATCCCACAGGTGAACAGGCTAATTGGGAACAGGTGGGTGCCATGATTGGGTATAAAAGCATCTTCCATGAAATGCTCAGTCATTCACAAACAAGGATGGGGCGAGGGTCACCACTTTGTGAACAAATGCGTGAGAAAATTGTCGAACAGTTTAAGAACAACATTTATTAACGAGCTATTGTAAGGAGTTTAGGGATTTCACCATTTATCATCAAAAGGTTCAGAGAATATGGAGAAATCACTGCACGTAAGCGATGATATTACGGACTTTGGATCCCTCAGGCACCAGTGTGTAAAGGATATCACCACATGGGCTCAGGAACACATCAGAAAACCACTGTCAGTAACTACAGTTTGTCACTACATCTGTAAGTGCAAGTTAAAACTCTACTATGCAAAGCGAAAGCCATTTATCAACAACACCCAGAAACGCTGTCGGCTTCGCTGGGCCTGAGCTCATCTAAGATGGACTGATGCAAATTGTAAAAGTGTTCTGTGGTCTGATGAGTCCACATTTCAAATTGTTTTTGGAAACTGTGTACGTCGTGTCCTCCGGACCAAAGAGCAAAAGAACCATCCGGATTCAAAAGCCAGCGTCTGTGATGGTATGGGGGTGTATTAAAGCCCAAGGCATGGGTAACTTACACATCTGTGAAGTCGTCATTAATGCTGAAAGGTACATACAGGGTTTGGAGCAACATATGTTGCCATCCAAGCAATGTTATCATGGACGCCCCTGCTTATTTCCACGTGTTACAACAGCGTGGCTTCATAGTTAAAGAGTGCGTGTACTAGAATGGCCTGCCTGTAGTCCAGACCTGTCTCCCATTGAAAATGTGTGGCGCAATATGAAGCCTAAAATACCACAACCTGATGTACAACTTAAGCTGTACATCAAGCAAGAATGGGAAATTATTCCACCTGAAAAGCTATAAAAATTGGTCTCCTCAGTTCCCAAACGTTACTGAGTGTTGTTAAAAGGAAAGGCCATGTAACACAGTGGTAAATATGCCCCTGTGCCAACTTTTTTGCAATGTGTTGCTGCCATTAAATTCTAAGTTAATGATTATTTGCAAAAAAAAAAAAAGAAGAAGTTTCTCAGTTCGAACATTAAATATCAATCAATCAATCAATCAAAGTTTATTTATATAGCCCTAAATCACAAGTATCTCAGAGGGCTGCACAAGCCACAACGACATCCTCGGCTCAGATACCACATCCACATCAGGGCAAGAAAAAACTCAACCCAATGGGATACAATGAGAAACCTTGGAGGGGATTGCAGATGTGGAGACCCCCTACCTGGGCGATCGGTGCAATGGACGTTGAGTGGATCTAGTTAATAGTGTGAGAGTCCAGTCCATAGTAGGGCCAGCAGGAGATCATCTTGAGTGGAGACAAGTCAGCAGCGGGGGGCGAGGGGATTTGGGGCTGGGTTCGTCAGATGAATGTTCTGCTTCGGGTGAGCTGGACAAAGTCTGGTACGGTGGTGGTGGCTGTTTGGTAAAAGAAAAGATCAGATTATTTTTTTGTGCATGGAAATAACATTCACAGTCTGTATCTAATGGGGGCTTTATTGAGAGTGTAAAAAGTAGTACAATCAAAGTTTAATTAAATACATTTCAACCATGTTATCGCCTTACACTACATAAATGTTTGAATACAAATAGTACAAATGGTTGTTTTACTTGGATTCCATAGTTGGAGTCAGTGTCCTCCATGTGTTTAACCCTTGTGTAATGTTCATATTGTTGTTACTCAGCCAGCGTTTGTTGGTCTGATAGACCCGTTGCATTTTGTGGCTTTTAATGCCTCACAATCAAACACTTTTATGTTAAAATACTGAACAGATGTTTACCTTATCCCAATAAACATCTGATACCTTATCCCAATAAACATCTGTTCAGTATTTCAACAAATAAGTGTTTGATTGTGAGGCAGTAAAAGCCACAAAATGCAACGGGTCCATCAGACCCACAAACGCTGGCTGAGTAACAACAATATGAACGTTGCACGGAAAATTTCTCTGCCAGTTTCTGCATCCCACAGGGATTCTTCTTTTGTGTTTCTGCACCTGCGGTTCCCAGACAAGGTTGCAACATTGTTTGTCAACACTGTCTGCTCTCATTTTCTCGCACATTTGACCCTCTGATGTTCTGTGTACCTACACTCTAACCTCCTCCTGTCTAGGCATGCTGTGTGTGTGTGTGTGTGTGTGTGTGTGTGTGTGTGTGTGTGTGTGTGTGTGTGTGTGTGTGTGTGTGTGAGAGTGTGTGAGTGTGTGTGTGTGTGTGTGTGTGTGTGGTACACAGAACATCAATTTACACACTTCTATTAGCCCCGGGTCCAGTGGACCCGGACATCTTATATGTAATAGAAATGTGTAGGGGGGGTGTATGGTGTGTGGTCATTAAATATATACTCTGATATATGTTCTTCACAGAAAATGAGCCAAAGTCAGTTAGTCTCCGCTTGAAAAATTAATTAATTGTATCATTTTTCTTTTAATAAAAAATGAAAACGGGTCCCACAGACCCGAACACCACACAAAGGGTGTCACCACACTGCTTGACACTTGCTCACATCCAGTCCTGTTTTTTTTTGGCTATTTCCCTTCATAAACTGGATTGATTGATTGATTGATTGAGACTTTTATTAGTAGATTGCACAGTACAGTACATATACCTTAAGGTATATGTAAGGATATTTGGCAATCTTGAAAGGGGCGAGGAAAAGTGGTTCATTTTTACAAACTTCTTCGCTGAGACCCTCCTCAACTTGTTTTTAGCGGGTTTGAAAGTGGTTCTTTTCAGGAAAGAAAAAGTAAGGGTTTTCATACAGGAAATGATATAATGAATAAACCGACCAATCACGTCTCTTCGCTGTTGACGCGCGCTACGTTGTTTATTGTCGCAAAGAGAACAATCCTAATTCCATTTTCGTCTACTTTTTTTAAAATTGATTGGTTAGTAGTATCGCAGTGCTTCTTGTTGCCACAAAACGAGAAGCAATTAGTAGCGTCAAAGCTCATTGGAAACGTATTGCAGTAAAAGTATGGATTTTATTTTGAAATATACTGTAGAGTAGACGTAATAGTTCGTTCTAACGTGAGTACTTAAAGTAATAACAATAAAGAAACGAATTACATCACCGACAATAAAAATAAAAATCTCACTTTATATAAAGCTTTTATGTATCGAAATAAACTGAACTACGGCAAGTGAAAACATTGAAAAATACTATTTTTCTTCTGAACTTTGAACGTACCCTCATTTCACTGGCCTATCACGACGCGACTTTTCTGCCGTAAAGTGTGACCAACATGTCCGGATAGGTGATCTCTGAGCGTCACTGTGAAGCACTTTTACACGATATTTAAGCCATTTGGGACAATAACTGTAAGTGACAATTTTGCATACTTATTGATATATTAATATTGAGAATAAATAAATATGTGAACCGTGATTCATAGTCTTGTTAGCCTGCTAGTCCTTAGCAATAGTCATGTGTTCCTTATGAGATAAGTCTTGTATGTCAATAATAGTAATACTTTTGAACTACCCAAACCATTATTGTTTATAAACGGAATATAAAATGATTAACAGTAGTATGTCTGTCTTTAGGTAGCTGGCTGAAAGTAACAGTAGGTACACTTATACAATTAAACATTGTGTAATGAACCTCCCCTTACAAATGTTAAACATTAGCTGTGACAGAACAAGATGACATACCCAATTAACATTAGTACATGTGTTAACTTTGATCATTTTCTTACAGTCTTATTGGGGTCCATGCTGGAAATGACTACAGTGCACTAGGAGTGTCCAAAGTCAGGTCTGGGAGTCTTTTTTTGGCCCGCATGTCGCTTTATTATATCGACCTGTTGCATACAGTCAAACCTGTGTTAGTGTCCATGCACCTGTCTATGGCGGTCACTTGCTGATAGCGGCCTAAAAAAATTCTCGCAGAAATAAGTACCGGTAGTGGTATATACGACCCCAAAAAGGACAAGCTGTGGAAATGGATGGATGGATATACCTTGTGTACAGTAGACTGACCATATTCTGAAATCCCAAAAAGAGGACACATATATGCGTGCCAAGGCGGGCAGCACACCAAGGCCGGGACTAGGTGAAAATCTGCCAATGATACTCGAACTTGCTTTATAAATCATATATTTATTTAAATAAAGCATTTTTTCTCCTCTGTTGTCAAGAGTGTTGGCGCTAGGAATTTTCATAATGGGGTCCCACAGTCAATTTTTGGGGTCCCACTTTTTTGTAAGCGTTTTGAATTTTTTTTTTATAAACGTATGCATTATCCTGTTATATCTCACATTCTATTTTGTGTTTTGGAAAAAGGTTGTCATAAACGTTACTTAATTCATTAAAAAAAATCAAAAAAATTGTATACATATGTAAATGTATTCAGTTATAAACATTCATTCACTCCTTCATGGATCTGAACTTTACCACTGCTGGTATTTTTTTCTATGTTTTTATTTAATAAGTTGTAGGTGTATTTCAGTATAAAAGTGTAAAAAGTGTTTTGCTTCGGTCATGAAATGATGATAATGGTGTGCCAGGGCATACCGGTACATGCATTTTATATTTAACGCTTAAATCTCTGGAGTCTACATCAACTTCAGATCTATCCCTCATTTCAAAATGTTTTAGTTTGTTTTATGTTGTTTTTTGTTTGTTTGTTTTCCGCCCTTTTTTGTCAAACAAAAGTATGTTTTTAATGGCAAACACACAAAATATGCAAAATCTTCCACCGAAAATATTTTTCAAAGTGGAATATTTGATGTGAAGTAATCGGAACCTTGGATAGGTCAATAATTCATAATAACATTGATTTTGATTCAATATTATGTTTTGACCAATGACAGTTTGAAAGAAAAAATAACAGCTTTGTTTTATTAGTCAACATTGCAACTTTTTCTAAATTGCATTTCACCTTTAAGCTTTTTTATTTCACTTTTTTTATGTTTTTGTTTATTTTAATAGTATTTTTTAGAATGTGCCGTGGGCCTTTAAAACATTAGCTGTGGGCCGCAAATGGCCTCTGGGGCACACTTTTGACACCCCTGCTATAGATAATAAAAAATTAAATCTGATAAATCTATCCATAAAGAGCAGAGCCTGGCGACGCATGCACATTTATCATAACTCTCTCGCTCTCTCTGTCTCTGCCCCTCCCTCACGAATGCTCCTGCGTGCGCACACTTTCACAATTTGTTTTGTTTTTAACCCCTTCTTAACCCTGAACGTACATTGAAAATACACGCAACCCTAACTCAAAATGATTTGATCATTTGAGGTATTTAAGAAACTCCGCCCGGACAGCCCGACAGCCCCGCAAAAGAGGACATGTCCGGGGAAAAGAGGACGTATGGTCAGTCTAGTCTACAGCGGCCACCTATTTAACGCAGGCCAGCAGCCACTCATTCTACATCCCAAAACAGTTTTTTGACTCCATATATCAGCGACTAATTTCAAAATTTGCCATACCACGGTCCGTCAAAATGTAATTTCTTTTCAGCTGACTGTTTTGTTTACAAGTAAAATGTGATCTTTATCAGATTTTCAGTATAAACCTGCACAGGAGACCCAATGTGGCCTCAATGGGGCCTCAATGTCACTTTGCATGCACAGTTTGATAAAATGAAAACGAAGGAAGTTGACCGGATGAACTTATAAATGAACTTTGGGGATTTGGGGACGGCGTGGCGCAGTTGGGAGAGTGGCCGTGCCAGCAACCTGAGGGTTCCTGGTACAATCCTCACCTTCTACCAACCCCGTCACGTCCGTTGTGTCCTTGAGCAAGACACTTCACCCTTGCTCCTGATGGGTCGTGGTTAGGGCCTTGCATGGCAGCTCCCGCCATCAGTGTGTGAATGTGTGTGTGAATGGGTGAATGAGGAAATGGTGTCAAAGCGCTTAAGGTAGAAAAGTGCTATACAAGTATAACCCATTTACCGTTTTTATTTTATCGCTATGTCACGAAAAAACATGGTGGTCACAGATCTGCATGTTATGGGTTTGTACCGTGGTTGTTGTGTAGAAAAAAAGGGCAGAGGATGGAAAAACAACTGCAGGATAAGGAAAAAGAGAACTGCAACAGTGAAACTGAAGTTGCTCGAACAAAAAATGACATAAAAGTCGCAACCAGGTTGCATTGCCATTTGAACTGCAGTCACAATTGAAAAGATCAAATTCCAAACAGAGTTGGACTACCTCCTGATGTGGTCAAAATCTGATGCGAAAATATCAGATTTGAAGCATTTTAAGCGTTTGGACTTGCAAAAAATATATACAATTTGTGTCCCTGGAGGGCAAAAAATCAGATTTGTTATCCAGTGTAAACAGAGCCCTTAAGATCATATGTACTATGTAGGGTGTTTTTCCTAAAACCACCTTAAAACATGAGTGAAGGCCATGTCGCTCCGAACCTTACCACTTGTGTCTTTTAGGCACAATGCCAATCCCTGTTTTGCTCATCCTGTACGGGAGCCAGACCGGCACGGCACAGGACACGGCGCAGAGGATTGCTCGGCAGGCGCTGAGAAGACGTCTGCAAGTGCGCGTGTTGCCTCTGGATGACTACGATGTGGTGGGTTTTGTTTCGCAATTGTCGACAAAGTGGGGATTGTGACTCATGGTACAGATGATGGCTTCGCATGTGTTGTGTGTCTTCTCATTTAACAGGCCAACCTGATCTCAGAGTCTCTGGTTGTTTTTGTCTGCTCAACCACTGGTCAAGGAGACCCTCCTGACAACATGAAGGTAAAATAAATTTTGATTGAGGACGCTATTGACACTCAGCCAAGATCCACGTACAGTTATCCATGTTTTCTTTCCCAGCTAGTTCTTCCTCCTGTAATTCCGTCAGAATAAGATTCATTGCTGCCCTTTCTGGAGAGGCTTAGTACTGCTTTTTGTCCCTATGTTTGAGGAGCCACTGAGAAACAGACTTTAAAAATAACAATAAGAATCAAAGCTGCGAGCAGCATTGAACGGGCCTTCTCCCCTCGTGCACCTTGGAGTTCATGTGAATCGGCGAGCAAGCAGGACACCGTACCAGACGCTGGTATCAATAGTTAGCAAGAAAACTGAAAGTCTGGATTAATTTCTAATCATCCTAAGTGAAGTCAAGGAAGTTAGATGTTTTAAGGCGAGGACTATGAAAGTGTTATCATAGCAAAATTATTTGCAAAACGTGTATCTCAATCTGTGCGCGTGCAATCCAATTCCTGTGAGTGTGTACTAGGGCTGCAACAACTAATCGATTAAAATCGATTATAAAAATAGTTGGCGATTAATTTAGTCATCGATTCGTTGGATCTATGCTATGCGCATGCGCACAGGCTACGTTTTTTAAATTTTATTATTTTATTTTTTTAAACTTTTATTTATAAACTGCGACATTTACAAACAGCTGAGAAACAATAATCAAAATAATAGACGTGTAATGGTACGTGTATTTGTTTCGAACCGTTTCGATACGGGGGTTTCGTTTCGGTGCGGAGGTGTGCCGAACGAGTTTCCACACGGACGTATTAAGTAGCGTACTGCACGTTGTGTAAACAATACTCAAAATGCCGGACATTTGAGGCATTTAAGAAACTACGCCCTGACAGCTCCGCAAAATAGTGATGGGATCGGCAGTTCTTTTGACTGTACTGAATCACTAGAATCAGTTCCTTAAATTGAGTCGTTCAAAAAATTAGTTCAAAGAATCCCCCCCCCCCCCCAAAAAAAAAATAGGGGGGGAGGGGGGGTGCGTAGTACAGTACAGTGCAGACATTCGCGGGAGAAGCAGCAAATAGGGTGAACGCGAGTCCCTACACAGCTCTGTGCATGCAGTACACCAGGCAGTGAGTGACTGACACAGCGCCACAGCCAGCACAGTTCAGTACGTGAACCTGAATCACTTCTGCAGCAGCAGTTCTGTGTGCAGGTCGGCGAATCATGAGTCAGTCAGTAACAGCTTCCCCAGCGGCAGATCTCGGTGTGTGTCAGTTCGCGAACGACACAAGCCCTCAGCAGCCAATGAACGACGTGCACAGTGACTGAACGAGAGCCTCGATGTGACGTCCTCCTCCGCGACACAGTCAGTTCTCTGTGTCAGTAGGTTCGCGAGTCCTGATTCTGTCGTTCACTGAGTGATTCATGTCGTTAATCCGCGGTGAACGAATCGTTCGCTCAGTCCCTCCCCCCGCCCCCATGATGACCCCATGATGGCTGCGTCGTCCGCCGACGTTGAGGGTTCAGTGAGTCACAGAATGCGCCAGTTCCACTCATACCGGCATGGTCGCAGCGGAGCTCAACTGAACTGAGAAAGGAACGAATCAGTTCATGAAGTGATTCGGTTCAGTACGTTCACTCAAAAGATTCGTTCGTTCGAACGACACAACATTACCGCAAAAGAAAACATGTCTGGTGAAAAGAGGAGTTATGGTCAGTCTATCGTAGCCCGTTAGCTGCTAGCATGCTAGCAAAAGAGGACATGTCCGGTGATAGCATGCTAGCAGCGACCGGGCTAGGTCCTGACCATACGTCCTCTTTTCACCGTACATGTTCTCTTTTGCGGGGCTGTCGGGCGGTGTTTCTTAAATGCCTCAAATGTCCGGCATTTTGAGTTAGGGTTGCGTGTATTTTCAATGTACGTTCAGGCTTAAGAAGGTTAAAAACACAACAAGTTGTGCGCAGCAGCATTCGTGAGGGAGGGGGAGAGACAGAGAGAACGAGAGAGTTGTGATAAACGCGCATGCGTCGTCAGGCTCTGCTTTTTATCGATAGATTTATCGATTTAATTTGTTATTATCTATAGCAGGGGTGTCAAACGTGTGCATTTTTGTAACATTTTCCTTGTTTTATTTGGCAAGTTGAAAGAACATGCCATGCCGCCAGTATGCTGTTTTTTTTCAATAAAATACTGGAAAGGATAGAAATGTAGTTTGTCTCTTTTATCCGATTATTAATCGATCAATCGAAGTAATAATCGACAGATTAATCGATTATCAAATTAATCGTTAGTTGCAGCCCTAGTGTGTACTAATTTGTGTGTCTACATCTATTTGAGTGTGTGTATTCAGATCCGCGTACGTGTGTTTTAAGTTGTTTGTCTGTTCCTAATCAAAAAGAACCCTTGATAGGCTGTTTACTTAAACGTGACTTTTGCGACACTTCTGCTGTGTAAGATTTGAGTGCGCACATCCAGATTCGTGAGCGTGTAATACAACTTGTGCGTGCGTGGGCGTTCAGAAGCGCATGAGTGTAATGCAATCTGCATGTGCGTATCTATGATTTGAGAGATGCAGGAACTAGTGTTGTCCCGATACCAATATTTTGGTACTTTTTGTACTTTTCGGTACTTTTTGGCACTTTTCTAAATAAAGGGGACCACAAAAAATTTCATTATTGGCTTCATTTTAACAAAAAAATCTTACGGTACATTAAGCATATGTTTCTTATTGCAAGTTTGTCCTTAAATAAAATAGTGAACTAACAAGACAACTTGTCTTTTAGTAGTAAGTAAGAAAACACAGGCTCCTAATTTAGCTGCTGACATATGCAGTAACATATTGTGTCATTTTCCATTCTATTATTTTGTCAAAATTATTAAGGACAAGTGGTAGAAAATGAATTATTAATCTACTTTTTCATTTACTGTTAATATCTGGTTATTTTAATTTTTAACATGTTCTATCTACACTTCTGTTAAAATGTATTAATCACTGTTTCTTCTGTTGTTTGATACTTTACTTTAGTTTTGGATGATACTGCACATTTGGGTATCAATCCGATACCAAGTAGTTACAGCATCAGACATTAGTCATATTCAAAGTCCTCATGTGTCCAGGGACATATTTCCTGAGTTTATAAACATAATATATATTTTTTAAAAACGAAATAATATTTTGTGATGCTAAAACATATCGATGTAATCATAGTAGTATCGCCTAGATAAGCTCCTGTACTTGGTATCATTACAGTGGATGTTAGGTGTAGATCTACCAATGGTGTTTGTTTATATTGTAGCGTCCCGGAAGAGTTGGTACTGCAGGGAATTCTGGGAATTTGTTCTGTAGTGTTTATGTTGTGTTGCGGGGCAAATATTCTCCCAAAATGTGTTTGTCATTGTTGTTTAGTGTAGTTTCACTATATAGCACATATTTATGACAGTGTTGGCGTTGTTCATACGGCCACCCTTGGTGTGACATGTATGGCTGTTGACTAAGTATGCCCTTTATTCACTTGTGTGTAGGGTGTTCAAAGTAAAGATAATGGATAGTTAATGATATGTTGAAGTCTTGTTTTGACTTTGCCGACTATAGATCATTTCTAACTGATCTAATGTTGAGACTCCGGCGTGCTGCGGTATGTAGAGAAGCATGAATAGTTATCACTCATCCTACAGGGATGATGTTTGAAATAAATGTACTATATTTGTTGCTATGGAGACAAGGATTAATGTTTTAGAAGTAGATACAACCCTACGAATAGACATTAGCCGCTAGCTAGCCATGTCTTAAAACACCTCTGAGTGCGTTTCAGTGTTATACTACACCTCTATCTTTAGTTATTAAGCCAAACTTCGTCCGTTCTCCCTTTTCTGTCTACACACTGTGTCTGCTTTTAAGTGCTCCAGTATAGTACCGAATATGATTAATTAGTATCGTGGTACTATACTAATGATGGTATACCGTACAACCCTAGCAGGAACATAGACTTAGACAAACGTTATTGATCCACAAGAGAAATGGCTGTCTTTTTTACACTTGACTTTTGCAACACGTATACGATTTAAGCGCGCACATCCAGATTTGTGAGCGTGTAATACAACTTGTGTGCGCGCACTCAGAAGTGCGTGCGTGTAATACAATCTGTGTGTGTGTATCTGAGGTGTACCTAAAAAAAGACAGACAATATAGGGTTCCTGCTCCTCGCAGATCATAGATACGCACGCGCAAATTGTATTACACGCACGCGCTTCTGAAATCTTACAACAGCAGAAATGTCACCAAAGTCATGTGTAAGTAGAAAGCCAATCGAGCGTTCTTTCTGATTAGGGACAGACATACAACTTGGAACACAAGTACTCAGGTTTAAAACACACATGCGGATCTAAAACACATGTACGTAGATCTAAAACACCTAAAACACACGTACGCAGATCTGAATACAAACACAATACTGATTGATATACAGACACACAAATTAGAATGCACACAAACAAATTGGATTACACGTACACAGATTGAAATACATGTTTGCAAATAATTTTGCTACAATAATACATCCATAGAGGAGAATCTCCGCCGCCATGATCCGCCCACCCACACGTTATAAATCATCATGCTTAACATTATCAGTCTGTTGAACAGGTCCTCGCTCCCATTGCACCACAGAGTTCACGCGAGTTGGCCGGCAGACCCGGCACGCATGACATTTCAGGAAGATAGGTGTAAGGAAGTTATGACTGTTATAGTTTTCCGCTACAACGGGGCGATAAGGGACACCGCAGTAGTCTGGCAGTGGAGTCCCACCCAACACCACAGCCCACCAAAAATTACAGATAATTTTCCACCACAATGTGGCGATATTGTCACCACACTGCAGTGATGCAGTTGCATCCCACCCATTCCCGTGATCCACCATCAAAAGTTTTAGAAAGATCGTAGCATATGGAAGGAAGTTATGATTGTTCTAACTTTTCACCACAAGGGGGCGATGGTAGTGTTGATTTTAAACGGCTAAGTATGATTGGACCCAGACCTTAAAGGGGAACTGCACTTTTTGGAGAATTTTGTCTATCGTTCAATAGCATTATGAAAGACATGACGACGGATATATATTTTTTAAAGCATTCTAACTCGGAAATAAAATGCCGCTTATAGTGGAGCCCATGGGAGGCCATCTATTCCGCAAATAAAACCCAATAACAAAACATCCAAAAATGAATTAACAATACTCCATTTACATTTTGTGACTTAATTAATATTAATGCATATTAATATTAGTGGTATTGTTATTATAAGGGCTAACGCAGATAAACTATTTATAGCGGCACCGGGATCACAAGCTTGTGTGCCAATGTTGACATCATCGACTGATCGGCTGCTTCTTTGTTTTCTTGCATGTCAAACTTTATTGTCGATCGTAAATCATGCCTTTCACCTGGATAGTAGAAGGATGAGCATGTAATCCGACAAGTTGGTACAATTTTACAGCCTATTTTGACCCGGAATGAAGAGAACGACACAAAAAGATGCCTGGTTCCACCCCCCATTACTTTGAGAGGGTTATTAGTCATTCTTCATCCGAATGGGAATATATGAACATCCTAGCAGTCGGCATCTTAATGACAGCAGACCTTGTATAGTAAGTGATATTTTATTATGTTTCTTGGCTCTAATGAAGTATGCAGTGAGTAGTAATCAGTGATGTTGTTGGGGGAAAAAAGTGAATGTTTTAATGCGTTTTTAAATTGAAGCGCCGCGTATGCTTAGAATGACTAAAATACATACATTTTAAATGTTAAAATAAATGTGCCTTTTACTACATTACATATATACTTACATCATGTGTATAAAACCCCAATAGAGGTGTTTGGATGTTTCTTTAAGGGCTTTATAGGCAGAACAGAGTGTCTCCCATAGGCACCATTGTAAGTGGACTTTTGATCGCATTTATTTATTATTTAGAATGCATAAAAAAAACAAAAAAACATCCACTACGTGTGTTACCGATGGTCATTTATTTTCTGGAACAAAATACGAACTAGGGGGCCCTCCGTTGCAACTGTCAACAACCTGTGTGTGTGCACGTCCAGTTCTTGTGCGCAATTTCATGCACTTGCATAGGGGAGGAGACTGGGAGGGACTATCCATGAGGAGCGCATCTCCGCAGAGTCGGGGGCAGGGTTTACAGTTTGATTTCAAAATTCTAGTACCCCAGCTTTAAATATGACATCAGTACGTGACAACCCCACCTGGGGAGTGACCAACAGACCTGCAATCAGGCAAGCATTTTAACACCTGAACACGCACACACGCCTCTGGCTCTCATCCCACGGCTATCGACACCGCGGCCACACCTCCTTGAGCAAAGCCGCCCACTACACCCACTTGTCTCGCAAACGGCCATTTAATGACGTGCTCAAAAATCACAGAGCTGCAACAATGCATTAAGGCTGATTGTTGCAAAGCATTGGATATTTTCTAGCATCCAAAATCAAACAATTCTTCCTTAAACCACGACCATCGTCGCTCGCCTGCGACAGGAAGCTAACAAATACTAGAGTCCGTGAACATTGCTCTGGATTTTGTGTTAATTTATGGTGCATACAAAACTAATCATTGACTAAAGCAAAGGAAGTAATATATGATAAAACGATGCGGCAGCTAAGGGACTTTTTCCGTTAATCCTCTTTTTATCACAGAGGAAAGACCCGCCTGTTGAGCAGCTGATTTTAATACTTCCGGCGTTGACGTAAGACAACCATGTGACTCGCGTCCCATACTGTATGTGACCAAAGCAAGAGCTGCTGTTAGTGCAGTGTGCAAAGGTGAAGCGGAGAGTGATGGTTTTCATAATATGTGAATTTTAAAGATAATAAACCACCAGTTTGGTTAACTATTGTAACCGGGGGTCTGGCAAGATGTAGTGCAAGCTCAGCAGGAACTAAAGAGGCACTTTTTTATCTCTTGTTCAGAAACAGCCACCGTCAAGAGATCTCTTTTTCCCACCAGTCACACACTTCACAAAAATAGCACTACTTGTCACATCCGGTCCAACTGCAGTAACAAAATAATAATCTCAGAAACATGGCTTACACATTATCAAATGTTGATTAATGTTCCTATCAATTACAGTAAAAGTGTAATTGATAGGAGCGGGATCAGTGATACTCATTGCACAGCTCGCCAAGCTTTAATATGCTGCTCGCATGCTAGTTTCTAACAACAAAGTAACTATCATGTTGTTTGTTTTTTTAATTTGAGGGCCCCAATGATTAGGTTAGCTTTGTGCCCCTAATGACTAAATATGCCCCAGCTTACGTACTGTAGACACTAACTCCTGTTGTGAGTTAGTGCTATATTTATGCACTAACTTCCCCAGCCTAGTAATTGATGAATGGTAACATGGAAATCAAGTGGTATTACAGTTCAAACAAAAAGACCATGCTGAAGTCACTTCTCTGTGCTTTTGTTTTTCTCCAAAGAATTTCTGGAGGTTTCTCTTTAAAAAAACGTTACCGGTTGGGTCTCTGTGTCGGCTAGACTGTGCCATACTGGGCCTAGGAGACTCTTCTTACCCAAAGTAAGTATGCGTTGCTGTCTCTACAATGCACTTACACACTCTCCTCTTCATCAAGTATCTCCTGTATTTGGAGGTTCAATTTTGTGGCCAAGAAGCTCCACAAGCGTCTCGTGCAGCTTGGCGCCACTTTGTTGCTGCCTGTCGGCCTCGCTGACGATCAGCATGACCTGGGGTAAGTGATAGTAGGTGCATTATGGATGTTTGGGATTGAATAATTAGGTGTACACACCAGGCAATCCCTTAACGACCAGACCATGTAATAGGGTGTTAGAGTTTTAAACAGATTTATATCATTTTAAATTAAAAATAATTGGGAAAAATAGGATTATACTAAAAATGCATAATAAGAAAAAAATAATAAAATGAATCGTGAATTCTTTAATGCACCACCATATAGCATGACACACACATGCACTAATACTGTAGGTCTGATCTGTGAGTGTTTAAACTTTTTCCATGGAGAGTCCCATCCTGAAAAATCAAAAGGATACAGGGATTTTGACAATTTTAATTTTGTGAAATACGGTAGTCTAAAAAACCAATATGACAAGAAAGTGTTTTTTTTTCTTCAATTGAAAGTACACAAAACCTTATGAGGGGCCGTTAGGGACATTATTCAGAATTACCTCTTACATACACTACTGAAATGCTCTCACATAAACAACTGAAATGTTTTTCTTTTATACACACTACTGAAACACTCTTATAAACACTACTGAAATGCTCTTACATACACTACTGAAATGCTCTCACATAAACAACTGAAATGTTTTTCTTTTATACACACTACTGAAACACTCTTATAAACACTACTGAAATGCTCTTACATACACTACTGAAATGCTCTTCTAAATACTACTGAAACACTCTTATAAACACTACTGAAATGCTCTTACATACACTACTGAAATGCTCTTCTAAATACTACTGAAACACTCTTATAAACACTACTGAAACACTCTTACATACACTACTGAAATGCTCTTACATACACTACTGAAATGCTCTTCTAAATACTACTGAAACACTCTTATAAACACTACTGAAACACTCTTACATACACTACTGAAACACTCTTATAAACACTACTGAAATGCTCTTACATACACTACTGAAACACTCTTATAAACACTACTGAAATGCTCTTACATACACTACTGAAACACTCTTATAAACACTACTGAAACACTCTTATAAACACTACTGAAACACTCTTATAAACACTACTGAAACACTCTTATAAACACTACTGAAACATTCTTACATACAGTACTGAAACACTCTTATAAACACTACTGAAACATTCTTACATACACTACTGAAACACTCTTATAAACACTACTGAAATGCTCTTACATACACTACTGAAACACTCTTATAAACACTACTGAAACATTCTTACATACACTACTGAAACACTCTTATAAACACTACTGAAATGCTCTTACATACACTACTGAAACACTCTTATAAACACTACTGAAACATTCTTACATACACTACTGAAACACTCTTATAAACACTACTGAAATGTTTTTGTCTCACGCACACACACACACGCACACACACCTGGAATTATTTTTCACTAGTATGTATAAACGGATTTCACCTGTGTGTGTGTGTGCTTTTTACACGTCCGTGTGAGAGACAACAATTTCAGTAGTATGTGTGCAAAGATTTCAGTTATGTGTATGAGCGCATCTTACCAGTGTGTATGCAAGCATTTTACCAGTGTGTGTAAGAGCATTTTACCAGTGTGTATGCGAGCATTTTACCAGTGTGTGTAAGAGCATCTTACCAGTGTGTGTAAGAGCATCTTACTAGTGTGTGTGAGCGATGTTGCATTCCGGTTCCGGTCACCAATAATCCCCGCCCTTTTTCAGACAAGTTTTTTTTTTTTTTTTTTAAAGCCAAGTTGTTGACAAAATGTCTGCCGACAAGTAGCTTAACAGAGGCGGGAGCTCCACTTCATAATTTGAGGGCTTCAGCGGAGAATATAAGAACACTTTCAATGCAACAAGGGTCGGGCTGCCGCCGTGGGTCGCCCCTGCAGGACGCGGCACCTGAGCGGCCACACAGGTGCCTTTCTCCTCCCGACAGCCAAGCAGCCTGGAGCAAATGTTACCTTGCGAGTTTGCACTGCAGCATCATCAAGTGCAACGTTTCAGTTCATGGACATCGAAGCAAGAGGAGGAAAAGGTAATTAGACATTATTTATTTCTAAATGATTGTTGAATCCCTCGAAATGTAAGGCGACATGGCATTGTAGTGCGCTACAATGGTAACATGTCGAAATGTGAGTCACGTCGTGGTACGTCAGTAGCTAATCAAATACTAATGATAATGGATTACAATTATTTAGCGTTTTTCTATCGACTTGATAAGGGGTCCCCAAACTACGGCCCGCGGGCCGGTTACGGTCCACCAAAGTCCAACATCTGGTCCGCTGAAAAAAAAAAAGTTGTATTATTATTTTCAATCTGTCTTTTCTAATCCATTTTTTGGTGTCCCCTAGCCGCTCAGGCAAATCATATTGTCTAAAAATGCATTTCCCTGTATGACTTATATTGTCTTGGCTGTTTTCATGTGATCTGATTGTTACATTCTTATTCCAGAGTCACCACACAGCTGCGTGACCATTTCAACAAGGACAGAATAAACAACCTCTGGATTCATGGAACTTCTCTGCACACAAATATATTAATTGGAATATTCAATCAATTTCACATAAACATATTAAATATCCTTTTTTTTTGCTCAGAAAAGGTTCCTTATGCCTCATTGGCGTTGTTAGGCCTGTTTTAGGGGGGCTCAAGCCCCCCTAAAATATTCTTAAGCCCCCCTAAATAATTTGGGGACAATTTTTTTTTTTTTTTTTACAAATACATGCCGACATATTCATTATAAAGTGGCCCGAATATGAGTTTAAATAAATAATTATATAACCTGTCATTATTCACTCAGTTTCCCCTCACTTCATAGCGTAAGGTAGAGAGCCCCTTTAGTGCGTCGGTATCCAATACATTCCACTTGTTCATATAGAAAATGCCCACATCACTCAAAATCCAGTCCGCATTTTCTTTGCGACCTTGCATATATATATATATATATATATATATATATATATATATATATATATATATATATATATATATATATATATATATATATATAAGAAAAACCCAGACACCATCTTTGTAGTCATTTTTCTTTTCTTCCTTTACAATGAGTGAAGCTGCACGAAACCTTGTGTCTGCAATTGTAAATAATTTAGTTTTTAAGTTTTGTGTTTCTGGTAGAGTCTATATAAAGTAATATACATTATCCTATTGTTAAAATAATGAAAAAAACATCATTAAATATATTTGTTTTATTGTATTGTATTTTCAGAGGGAGGAAAAACCAAGACATTTAATATCAAATGTAAAATTAATAAATACATAAAAAGAAAAAGAAAAACAATGGTTAAAAGCCATTGTCCCGGGGAGCATTTCATTTCGTCACGTGCATTTTTTTTACCGTCCCCGGGACTACGTTAATCTCAAGCCCTGGAAGTTACATTTTATTGTTTGCATTATTTGTTTCAGCATTGCACTTTGAAGATGATCCCTCAACTCTTTGACAGCTTTGGCTCTTTTTCAGATCAGCAGACGGACTCTAAGTCTTTCTTATTTACAGTATATATAAACCTTTCTCATTTCTATTCAGACTTCCATATATATTCAATTTCCTTAACGGCTTGCCATAATATATATATATATATATATATATATATATATATATATATATATATAGATACACTGAAACACAATGAAAGTGGTGGCATTAGCCTTTATGTTATTAATTCACAACATAGAGGCTAATGCCACCACTTTAGCTCACAATACAATAATTGTTTGTTCCCAAATATTTTGAAGTTGCACAGATTACATTTTGGGCACATATGTGACTAAAATGGTTGTAAATTAAAGCCCTGGAAATATTACTTAGTTACTTGAATTAAAATAATATCTGGATCGGGATAATTTGGCTTAAATATAATATATATATATATATATATATATATATATATATATATATATATATATATATATATATTATATTACATATGTGCCCAAAATGTAATCTGTGCAACTTCAAAATATTTGGGAACAAACAATTATTGTATTGTGAGCTAAAGTGGTGGCATTAGCCTCTATGTTGTGAATTAATAACATAAAGGCTAATGCCACCACTTTCATTGTGTTTCAGTGTATCTTGAAGGATCATGCAAGTAATTGTTTCTTGTTGATGCTGTAAACAAAATATCACTGTGCAAAGCCATGTTTGTTGTTGTACTGAACACAGATTGAAAATAAACCGACTGAAATAATAACAATAACAATGAATTATTTATAAGTCTTTGTTAGCCGTTTGTGAAGTGTTTTGCTCGTGCGCTACGTTCGCTCGCATCCTGTGCATCTCCTGGGGGCTAAGCCCCCCCTGTCCTTAAAAGCTAGTGACGCCCCTGTTTTGCCTAATTATTTATATACTTTTCAATGCTTCTTGTAGTCAGACAATATATATTGTTTGTCTAAAATTATAGTTTAAGTTAATGTGTTAATATTTACACCTAGCCTAAATACAATAATCATAAGACAAAAAAATTGTGTAGCACAAACATTTGGGACAAGTTTGGGGAGATTTTGACAAAGTGTGTGTGATGGTGGGGGCTGGATGACATTACTCGTCAGAACATAAAATAACTTAAAAACCTCAACGGTAGAAACATAAATGTTTACAGCACAAACATATTGCAGTGTTATTTTGATATTTGCAATAATAAAGTGGGCAACTTCATATATGTCTGTATAACAGGTTCCTTTATTTATTTTTTACAAAATGTTAATTTGCAGAATACACTGCACAAGAGAAGAAAGCATTTTAACAAACCTTATATATCACATATTGTTCACTGAATAAAGTGCAGAATTGAAGTGAAAATGTCTATTCCATAGTTGCCATCATTTTCAAGTGGGTTCACTTGTTGAAAAATGTTCATTGTTGTCTCATTAATGTTTACATCTATGTCTGGAATTACACACCGACAAGTATTGAAAGCATATGAATAATAAGACATAAGGAACCTTTCTGAGCCAAAAAAGGTTGTTTTCAACACACTGTTGAAAATAATAATCACAATGTTTCTATGTGAAATTGATTGAATATTCCAATTAATATATTTGTGTGCAGAGAAGTTCCATGAATCCAGAGGTTGTTTATTCTGTCCTTGTTGAAATGGTCACGCAGCTGTGTGGTGACTCTGGAATAAGAATGTAACAATCAGATCACATGAAAACAGCCAAGACAATATAAGTCATACAGGGAAATGCATTTTTAGACAATATGATTTGCCTGAGCGGCTAGGGGACACCAAAATATGGATTAGAAAAGACAGATTGAAAATAATAATACAACTTTTTTTTCTTCCAGCGGACCAGATGTTGGACTTTGGTGGACCGTAACGGGCCCGCGGGCCGTAGTTTGGGGACCCCTTATCAAGTCGATAGAAAAACGCTAAATAATTGTAATCCATTATCATTAGTATTTGATTAGCTACTGACGTACCACGACGTGACTCACATTTCGACATGTTACCATTGTAGCGCACTACAATGCCATGTCGCCTTACATTTCGAGGGATTCAACAATCATTTAGAAATAAATAATGTCTAATTACCTTTTCCTCCTCTTGCTTTGATGTCCATGAACTGAAACGTTGCACTTGATGATGCTGCAGTGTAAACTCGCAAGGTAACATTTGCTCCAGGCTGCTTGGCTGTCGGGAGGAGAAAGGCACCTGTGTGGCCGCTCAGGTGCCGCGTCCTGCAGGGGCGACCCACGGCGGCAGCCTGACCCTTGTTGCATTGAAAGTGTTCTTATATTCTCCGCTGAAGCCCTCAAATTATGAAGTGGAGCTCCCGCCTCTGTTAAGCTACTTGTCGGCAGACATTTTGTCAACAACTTGGCTTTAAAAAAAAAAAAAAAAAAAAAAAAAAAACTTGTCTGAAAAAGGGCGGGGATTATTGGTGACCGGAACCGGAATGCAACATCGCTCACACACACTAGTAAGATGCTCTTACACACACTGGTAAAATGCTCTTACACACACTGGTAAGATGCTCTTACACACACTGGTAAAATGCTTGCATACACACTGGTAAGAAGCGCTCATACACATAACTGAAATCTTTGCACACATACTACTGAAATTGTTGTCTCTCACACGCACGTGTAAAAAGCACACACACACACAGGTGAAATCCGTTTATACATACTAGTGAAAAATAATTCCAGGTGTGTGTGCGTGTGTGTGTGTGCGTGAGACAAAAACATTTCAATAGTGTTTATAGGAGTGTTTCAGTAGTGTATGTAAGAATGTTTCAGTAGTGTTTATAAGAGTGTTTCAGTAGTGTATGTAAGAGTGTTTCAGTAGTGTTTATAAGAGTGTTTCAGTAGTGTATGTAAGAATGTTTCGGTAGTGTTTATAAGAGTGTTTCAGTAGTGTATGTAAGAATGTTTCAGTAGTGTTTATAAGAGTGTTTCAGTAGTATATGTAAGAGCATTTCAGTAGTGTTTATAACAGTGTTTCAGTAGTGTATGTAAGAGCATTTCAGTAGTGTTTATAAGAGTGTTTCAGTAGTGTATGTAAGAGCATTTCAGTAGTGTTTATAAGAGTGTTTCAGTAGTGTATGTAAGAGTGTTTCAGTAGTGTTTATAAGAGTGTTTCAGTAGTATTTATAAGAGCATTTCAGTAGTGTATGTAAGAGCATTTCAGTAGTGTTTATAAGAGTGTTTCAGTAGTGTGTATAAAAGAAAAACATTTCAGTTGTTTATGTGAGAGCATTTCAGTAGTGTATGTAAGAGCATTTCAGTAGTGTTTATAAGAGTGTTTCAGTAGTGTGTATAAAAGAAAAAGATTTCAGTTGTTTGTGTGAGAGCATTTCAGTAGTGTATGTAAGAGGTAATTCTGAATAATGTCCCTAACGGCCCCTCATAAAACCTTCCAATAATGTACCAAATCTTCTGAAAAATTGAATTTGAGGTTGTCATGAGCTGTATGCCATAATCTTCAAAATCATATCAAAATAAGTTTTAAGATATCTTGAGTTGCATGTTATGAGTTTATATATTAATTTCACCTGTAACTCTAATCTCCGGTATAAACGAACGAGCCTTTGCATGATATTCAATTTTGTTTAGTTTCACCTGTATGTTGCATTACCATTTTTGACATGAATTGGCAGTATTTTACAAAAAAAGATCACTCATGTATTTTATTTTAGACACAAATGGCTCTGTGTTATAATAGAATATGGAATATTGTTTAGTTTTATGCCAGTTGTAATAATAATTGTTTTTGTAAATCAGGCCTGATGCTATAGTTGATGTGTGGCTTACATCATTTTGGCAAAACATGGCTGCCTTGTACCCAAGACTTACAGATGTGGTCCCGTTGAGGGAAGATGAGCCGTGAGTATACTCTCAATTTAACACATAATAGCAAATTGTCTATATTGATGTTGACTCTTTTGCATGTTGAATTGTTGAATTCACCTTGGGCCAATTTCTCACCAGACTTCCTCCGTCGTACACTTTCCATTTCCTGGATGGTGTAAAAGAGAAGACCGTTGATTGTCAGAAAATTCAGACACAACAAGCTGCTCCTTCCCAGTCTCATCCCTTCTATGCCAAACTTCTGTCCAACGTGAGGGTAACTGACCAACAGCACTTTCAAGACGTCAGGCACATTGACTTTGACATCAGTGGCTCCAACATACAGTACGTCTTCTTCAAGCTTTTCCATTATTGATATCGGCCCAATATTAACAAAAAAACAGGTATCGGATTATATTGGTTTGCATCTAAAATCTCTGATACAATCGCTCTTATACAAGCAGTCCTGCAGCGTGTTTACTTGCGCAAAGATGGACAGCCAGTTAAAATTTAAATGTGCTCTAATAAGCACACAAGGTTGGTATTTTAGTCAAGTCTACAGGCTACTAGGAGCTACCAGCTACAGCTAAGCACATAATAGCACACAAGTACTGTAATACGTGTCCTTAATTGAACAATATTGCAGTCTCAAACACCACATTTGTCAATCTAAACAAGTATCAAATAGTTATAGGTTCATATTATTTACAGATACAAGTCTGTTGTAGTTTCAGTTTAGATGCGAGCCCATAAATTAAAGTGCTCTGTTACTGGTTTTATTACCAGCTCAGCTCACTTAACTGACTTCAAGACAAAGACAATGTACCCACTTAAACGCGGGCCCACGAAGCACAGTGCCCCTATTGGGTCCGAGGGCAAGATACATATACAAAAGGATTTACCAAAACTATATTTAATTGCCGAGTCAGGAACTAAATTTTATGACAACGGTGGATACAATGAAGCAGTAAGTCCAATAACAGTCGATGTATGACAATTTGTAATGATATGTTAGCATGTAGAATCCTCCGAACTTTGATATTTGCAAGTAAAGCGTAACCGCCACACTCAGCAGGAGGGGGCGGGGCATTCCGAGGAATTCATTTGCATCTAAAAAACAGCCTCCTAAAGCCTCTGTTTTGAGAGACAGTCAGAAGCTTGAAACTGGGTCTGTAAAGCAAAATGTATGTAAAATTTTGACCAAAGCAACACCATTTAATGTCATGTAGGCCACAAGGAAATGTTTGAAAATTCATAATATGACCCCTTTGATTAAAGACAGCTTAAGTCCATTCCAGACTGTTAATGATAATCAATCAATCAATCAATGTTTATTTAAATATCCCTAAATCACAAGTGTCTCAAAGGGCTGCACAAGCCACAACGACATCCTCGGTACAGAGCCCACATAAGGGCAAGGAAAAACTCACCCCAGTGGGACGTCGATGTGAATGACTATGAGAAACCTTGGAGAGGACCCCCCCCCCCCCCCCCCTCTCTAGGGGAGTCCGAATGCAATGGATGTCGAGTGGGTCTGACATAATATTGTGAGAGTCCAGTCCATAGTGGATCCAACATAATAGTAAGAGTCCAGTCCATAGTAAGATAAGTAGGTTAGTCTTTTTCATGCCTACCAGTGTTCTCTATTTGGCAAATTTCACTTGATCAAGCTTTTTCTAACATTCCCCACTGCAAAATAATAAAAGTACTGTTTGTATGAATCCTGATAATATTGTATCAGATAAAAATTGGCATTCAGTTAAGGCTCCAATATCAGTATTGTATCGGAAGTGAAAAAGCTGTATCGGGACGCCCCTATTCAGCACATTGCTGCATATTTTGGAATTCTGTTTCCAGTTGGTAAACATTTGTAAACTAATAACACTTTCTCTTGTATTTGACTTACATTTTTCTTGTCATATTTTATGTATTTAACAGAAACAATGAACAATTGTTTGCAGCAATGTATGAAATACCCACAGAATACTAAAATATATCTAATGCTAAATTATTGATTTCAAGATCATTCGTAACTATACCGGAATCGGATTGGGATGGATACTGATATCTGGCATAGTTGATAAGCTAACAGTTTACCGGCTTTATCGCCATGTTCATAAAACTGAAATCGTGTAGTTTCGGGTGATGAGCAATCAAGCTGGGGGTGAAGCCAACAGTTAAAATCTCCTCTTAGTATTAAAGCTGGGGTACTTGAATCTTGCGTCACCAGGCAGAATTCAAACTGTAAATGGATTTTCCCCCTACTTTTTAAAGAAACCATTGAATACAAATGACATAGATAATTCAAAATATTGTTTTTATTTATTTATTTAAAAAACTAATAGTTTCAAATTACTCTGCATACACTGCATTTTACTCTTAGCAAAATTCTAAATTGTATATTGTGGTTCTTTTTAGACCAGATATAAACTGTACTTTTTATGGAATCATTTTCAAATAATTGAATTAAGAGCTTCTCTTTGGAAGCAATACTTCTGCTTAAATAGAATACTTCTGTTAACGAAAATGTAGCATTGCACATTTTGCATGCCAATAAACAATTTTAATCTCCAACATTGAGCTCAATAAAGTGGAAACTTCAAACTTCTGTCTTGAATAAAATACTTCTGTAAATAAAGTTGTAGTATTATACATTGTATCCAGATAAATAATGAAGTAAAACATTGAGGGGACTATAGTTTGTTTCAGTAAGTAGATTAAGTAAATACAGCCAATTTTCATTCCCACATCTTGACGGTGTGCAGAGCAACTGCTTTAGTGATCGCTCTACCTATTGTGCCTCTTTTTCATCATACATGGCATCATCATAACATGTGTAAATGATTGCACCATACTATAGGGATTTTTAGCCCTTAGTTAGTTTGTTGTTGTGTCTTGTTCGCCTAGTAAGGAGTTGAATTTCTTGCACTCGGCTGGAGCCTTTGGTTTCAGATGCTGGAACAAGTTTGTTGTGATGCTGCCTTTAGAAACAAACTTTGCAGCGTGCAGTCTCCTGTTCCACACCTGTTGCCGCAAAACCAAAGTACTGACAACACTTTTTTTTTTTTTAGAAACCAACGTCTCGCTCTTATTAGCGTTAGTATTAGCCATGTTTTGCTATGTGTGCCGCTAAGAAAGTAAGGGGACAGCGCAAGCTACACAAGCTCCTGAGGGCCAAAAAGTATGACGGAGCCAAAGGAGAAAAACGTTTTAATCGTCTGCAACAAAAAACTTGAATATATCGATAAAATCGATATATCGCTCAGGCCTACTACATACAAGGCATAATGATGCCATATGTACATACAGCTCGCCTAAATAGCATGGTTACATCGCTTAGCTTTCGGTCATTCACTGACCACATAAACCTGATTAGCACGCCACACAAGTCAATAACATCAACAAAGCTCACCTTTGTGCATTCATCCATCCATCCATCCAACTTCTTCCGCTTATCCGAGGTCGGGTCGCGGGGGAAGCAGCCTAAGCAGGGAAGCCCAGACTTCCCTCTCCCCAGCCACTTTGTCCAGCTCTTCCCGGGGGATCCCGAGGCGTTCCCAGGCCAGCCGGGAGACATAGTCTTCCCAACGTGTCCTGGGTCTTCCCCGTGGCCTCCTACCGGTCGGACGTGCCCTAAACACCTTCCTAGGGAGGCGTTCGGGTGGCATCCTGACCAGATGCCCGAACCACCTCATCTGGCTCCTCTCGATGTGGAGGAGCAGCGGCTTTACTTTGAGCTCCTCCCGGATGACAGAGCTTCTCACCCTATCTCTAAGGGAGAGCCCCCCCACCCGGCGGAGGAAACTCATTTCGGCCGCTTGTACCCGTGACCTTGTCCTTTCGGTCATAACCCAAAGCTCATGGCCATAGGTGAGGATGGGAACGTAGATCGACCGGTAAATTGAGAGCTTTGCCTTTCGGCTCAGCTCCTTCCTCATCACAACGGATCCGCATTACTGAAGACGCCGCACCGATCCGCCTGTCGATCTCACGATCCACTCTTCCCTCACTTGTGAACAAGACTCTGAGGTACTTGAACTCCTCCACTTGGGGCAGGGTCTCCTCCCCAACCCGGAGATGGTATTCCACCCTTTTCCAGGCGAGAACCATGGACTCGGACTTGGAGGTGCTGATTCTCATCCCAGTCGCTTCACACTCAGCTGCGAACCGATCCAGTGAGAGCTGAAGATCCTGGCCAGATGAAGCCATCAGGACCACATCATCTGCAAAAAGCAGAGACCTAATCCTGCAGCCACCAAACCGGATCCCCTCAACCCCTTGACTGCGCCTAGAAATTCTGTCCATAAAAGTTATGAACAGAATCGGTGACAAAGGGCAGCCTTGGCGGAGTCCAACCCTCACTGGAAACGTTTCCGACTTACTGCCGGCAATGCGGACCAAGCTCTGACACTGATCATACAGGGAGCGGACTGCCACAATCAGACAGTCCGATACCCCATACTCTCTGAGCACTCCCCACAGGACTTCCCGAGGGACACAGTCGAATGCCTTCTCCAAGTCCACAAAGCACTTGTAGACTGGTTGGGCAAACTCCCATGCACGCTCAAGGACCCTGCCGAGAGTATAGAGCTGGTCCACAGTTCCACGACCAGGACAAAAACCACACTGTTCCTCCTGAATCCGAGGTTCGACTATCCGGCGTAGCCTCCTCTCCAGTACACCTGAATAGACCTTGCCGGGAAGGCTGAGGAGTGTAATCCCACGATAGTTAGAACACACCCTTGGGTTCCCCTTCTTAAAGAGAGGAACCACCACCCCGGTCTCCCAATCCAGAGGTACCGCCCCCGATGTCCATGCGATGCTGCAGAGTGCATTCACGCACATCATAAACGTTTGGTGGAGAAAACTAGACAACGAAGGAGGGGAATAAAACACTTTTCTGTGGCAGCGTCTGAGAAAGTTATACATGTAAATAAACTATTGCGTCACAGTCCACACAACTACGGTGAGTTCAAGGACTGCCAAAATTAGGATAAAACAGCGCTAGTCAAATACTTTCATTAGTTAAGCATTAACACAAACATGTTAAACAGAGGGCTTTCTAACAATTAGGAAGGTTTGTGTCATATTTGTCCTCCTACAGAAACCATATTAAAACAAATAGATTTTTTAAAAACTTTTTTCATTTTCCTACATTTTTGAAAATGCCGACCGCCGCATTAGATGTAGTCTGTGTACTTAGACAATACAACATATGACATAACACAACATATAAACTAAAACGACGCAACATATAACACAACATGTAGCATAATGCCAAACAACATTTAACACAACACAGCGTATAATATAACACAATACAGCATATACTGTAAAATAGCACATCATATAGCATGTGTCAACATATAACATAGCACAGCATATAACAAAACACCAAATACAACATAACACAACTTATAACATTGTTATGTTATATTGTTGTTACACAACATATTCAACAAAAGCATAACTCACAACACCACAAATAACATAACATAACACATTACATAACATACAGGTATGATATAAGTCAACACTGCTTACCGTGTACAACATACTGTGCAACTATGAGTGCTTATTAATGGGGTCAATCTCCATGACAATCCAAACAGCCACAGGTTAACAAGCATCCACACTGTTTGTAATAATAACCAGATTGCGGTGAACTGCACTGTTTCATACAGTATTGGCTTACATCACCAATCAAACCACAGCTCAGTGCTGCTGTTGTTTTGGGTAGTTTTACTGCAGGTGACGTGGTGATGATGTATCCTTGCAATGCCCCAGAGGACGTTCAGCAATTCTGTCAGCTGTTGAGATTGGATCCGGAGACTCGATTCTCTCTTTCAAGCACAAATGGCTCTGCAGGTAAGGGTTTAAGCTGTATTCATGGTAAAAGTTAAGTTTAGCCCAGCCATGGGCAAATTATGGCCTGTGGTTAAAGGGGAACTGCACTTTTTTTAAATATTCTCTATTGTTCACAATACTTAGGAGAGGCAAGAAGACAAAAGGTTTTAGTTTTTTTTTGCATTCTAACTTGCTAAAATCGTCTCGTTCCAGGTGGCTATCAAAGCAGTTAGTAGGAGCAATCCATTCTGCTGCTGCTTTTTTGTTCTTTGCGTACATGTTTCGCCGTGTTTGTTGCATATTTGTTGAATTTTGCTTTATTGTAAAAAGATTGATCTCAACACGGTCGTCTGGGAAGTAAAGAGGCGAGACGTTCATATGTTCTTAATATTCAGTGTTTTATCGGTTATAGTTAATATTACAAATCCCACATTATTTTTTTCATGTACATTCTTTTATTCACCAAAAAGGCTGCACAATTCCATTTAGTTTTTGAGGTCGTCTGTCATATTTCTGGCATTCATTAGTCATATTGTAAGTGTATTGTGTTTTTAGCTTTTACCCTTATCTGCGACATTTTAGGAATCTCTTTCACTAATGTTGAACAACCTAGACCTAAAGTAATCCTTAAAAAAGAGAACCAAGCACACATACAGCAGAATGCGTGACACTTTTTACAGTTAAAATATTCTGTCCAAAAAAATTAGACACAGACAAACTCAGTGTCATATTAAAATAGAAATAAAAGAATAAGACCGGTGAATATTGTCACACAATCATCAGTCAGTCTCTCCTCTGTTAGACAGAAATATCCTGCTGTTTTAATGCCATATACTGTACTGTATATACAGTATGTGTTTCTGTATACTATGTGTGTGTGTATATATATATATATATGTATTATGTATATATGTATATATTTATGTATATATGTATGTAATAATATATATATAGTATATATGTATGTGTGTGTATTTATACATATATAAATATATATATATATATATATATATATATATATATATATATATAAACAAACCCCAAAACCAGTGAAGTTGGCACGTTGTATAAATTGTAAATGAAAACAAAATACAATGATGTGAAAATCCTTTTCAACCTATATTTAATTGAATAATAATAATAATAATAATAACTGAAATTTACATAGCGCTTTTCTAAGTACCCAAAGTCGCTTTACATCTAGAACCCATCAATCATTCACACCTGGTGGTGGTAAGCTACTTTCATAGCCACAGCTGCCCTGGGGTAGACTGACAGAAGCGTGGCTGCAATTTGCGCCAACGGCCCCTCCGACCACCACCTATCATTCATCATTCAATTCACCGGTGTGAGTGGCAAAGGGTGAAGTGTCCTGCCCAAGGACACAACGGCAGCGATTTTTTGGATGGTAAGAGGCGGGGAGCGAACCTGCAACCCTCGGGTTTCTGGCACGGTTGCTCTACCCATTACGCCATGCCGCCCTAATAGACTAGAATAGACTGCAAAGACGAGATACTTAACGTTCGAACTGGAAAACCTTGTTATTTTTTGCAAATGTTAGCTCATTTGGAATTTGATGCCTGTTCAAACATTAAATATCTTGTCTTTGCAGTCTATTCAATTGAATATAAGTTGAAAAGAATTTGCAAATCATTGTATTCTGTTTTTATTTACAATTTACACAACATGCCAACTTCACTAGTTTTTGGGTTTTGTATGTACAGTATATATATATATATATATATATATATATATATATATATATATATATATATATATATATATATATATATATATATATATATATATACATATATATATATATATATATATATGTATTGCCTTGACAGTTGCTCTGTGGTCTTTAGACACATCTCTCACCAGATTTCTTTCCAGAGTCTTTAAAAATAGTTTTTTCCGACCTCTGCCCGGCTTGTTCTGTCCCATCTTACTGTCTTTGAATTTCTTGATCATACTTCACACTCCAGTTCTTGACACTTGGAAACACTGTGCTAACTTTGTGTATCCATCACTTGCTTTGTGTGCATCATTGATTATATTTCTTAAGTTTAAACTGATTGCTTTTGCTTTAAGCGTGACGCTTGAATAATACAGCATGAATTAAATCTTTCGCACTGCTCTACAGCTTCCTTTTACACAGTCACGGTTTACTGGTGACTTCAAATAGGTTTGATTAACCAGACCACATGGCTTCCAACACTTGCTGTCTCTCAAACTGCTGGTAGTTTTTAAGAGGGTTAATAATTTTGAGTCTGGGCATGTTAGTTTTTTTCTGAAATAACTTTGTTCCTCTGTGCAAATAAATATATTGGAAGCATCCAAAGTGAAAGTAGGATGCTTGGAAAAGCTGTGTTAAAAATGCATTGCTCTCTTTAACAGCACTTGAGAAATACCTAATAAAAAAATACATCTTTATAGTAGGGCTAAAAACAAATTATGACCATGTAACAAATGTATTATGTAACAAAAAACAGGAATGTGGTTGTATTGGAACCATGTTGCACAATTGTGTCTGCCTGATGTGGTATAGGCAAAACCTGTCGTGTGTGCTCAGTCCCTGGCAGGCTTTCTCAGCCCTGCACTGTGAGTTACCTGGTGGAGAGGTATTTGGACATTGCGGCCGTGCCTCGACGCTCCTTCTTTGAGCTGCTCGCCACCTTCTCCACCAACGAGCTGGAGCTTGAGAAGCTGGTCGAGTTTAGCTCTGCAGAAGGCCAAGAGGAGCTGCACAGCTACTGCAACCGACCACGCCGCACCTGTCTGGAGGTAGGGGCTTAGCGTTCAGAGTCAGTGGAGGGTTGATAATAATTACAATGCATTTTACATCTACATTTTAAGCCTAACCCATTATAACCCACAGTTAGGCTTGGGCCGATAACACATTTTGCTTGACGATAGTATTGCCATTATTTTTTTTAGACCAAATTAACATACCGTAATAATAATGCATGTATATTAGAGATGTCCGATAATTACTTTTTTGCCGATATCAGATATTCTGATTTTGTCCAACTCTTAATTACCGATTCCGATATCAACCAATACCGATATATACAGTCGTGGAATGAACACATTATTATGCCTAATTTTGTTTTGATGCCCAGCTGGATGCATTAAACAATGTAACAAGGTTTTCCAAAATAAATCAACTGAAGTTATGGAAAAAAATGCCAACATGGTACTGCCATATTTATTATTGAAGTCAGAAGTGCATTATTTTTTCTAACATGCCTCAAAACAGCAGCTTGGAATTTGGGACATGCTCTCCCTGAGAGAGCATGAGGAGGTTGAGGTGGGCGGGGTTGAGGTGGGGGAGGGGGTAGCGGGGGAGTATATTGTAGCGTCCCGGAAGAGTTAGTGCTGCAAGGGGTTCTGGGTATTTGTTCTGTTGTGTTTATGTTGTGTTACGGTGCGGATGTTCTCCCGAAATGTGTTTGTCATTCTTGTTTTGTGTGGGTTCACAGTGTGGCGCATATTTGTAACAGTGTTAAAGTTGTTTATATGGCCACCCTCAGTGTGACCTGTATGGCTGTTGACCAAGTATGCTTGCATTCACTTGTGTGTGTGAAAAGCCGTAGATATTATGTAACTGGGCCGGCACGCATCTCCCTACGTCCGTGTACACAGCGGCGTGTTAAAAAGTCATACATTTTACTTTTTGAAACGGATACCGATAATTTTGAAACCGATATTTTCCGATATTACGTTTTAAAGCATTTATCGGCCGATAATATCGGCAGTCCGATATTATCGGACATCCCTAACGTATATCCTTTTTAAATGCCATAAACTTGTATTTTTAATATATTGTAACATTGTAGTTGGATTGTTAACTTTTAAATCTCCAAGTTAAATAACGCAAATGATAATAAAATATACTTTGTTTGTTAGCAAAATGTTGCACTTGAATAAAAATCACAAGAAAAAGCAATAAAATATGGGGTTGGTCCTCAAATATACACAAACAAAATAATAAATAAAATAGCTAGATAAAGTATTGACAAACAAAGTTACACTTCACTGACAATCAATCTGGGGACCTCCTTAAAAGTGCAGAGCAGCAATATAAACACTACAGTAAAGGCAGATGTATTAACAAGTCATATGCAAAAAAAAGCAACATGACATGACAACTAGGTGTCAAATATTTGCAGCATTTTTAGAAATGCTAGTTTTATAACAGTATTACATGGCAGCATGTCTTTGGCGATGTATTTAATCACACTTTCTGTGAGCGCACACCATTTTCGTTTTTTTTTTTTACACTGACCTAACTTGTTCACCGAACGCCTCAGTGCAGGCAAACTGGCTCCTCGGTGTTGATATGTTCATCTTGTTCCAAAGGTTTAGACTGAAATATTCCGACACTGGTGCAGTGGCATTTGCTTTTGTGACAGTTTTATCAATGTTAGCTGCTACATACTAACCAGTTGCATTGCGTGATGATAGCGGGCCAGAGGCCCCTCGTCTCCGCACAAAGACGTAAAGACACCTAATGAAGAAGAAGAAGATGATTCACCCCCTTTTCTTTTCGCTATGGCAGAAACTTGCACAGCTTCTGAAAGTGATAAAAAGCATAAATGCTCTTGAAGCATGCACATGGCGATTTATTGACGCTTGAAAATTTACCGACTTAATTTTCATTTATCGTTGGTTAATTGACTTATCGAATATCCCACAGTGACTATACTTCAAATCTGGTCAAATAGTCCTATTTAGCTTTGTACTTGACTGGAACTCATTGATTCCCTAAGTGACGTGTAGAAAAATGATATTGGAATTGTCCCAGGATATGGCTTCCCCAAAATGGCAGTGTGTGAGGTAAACACATGTGAAGGAGCAAGATCATTCCCAGAATGTTATTTTTTCACATTAAAGCTGAAGCGTAATATTTTTATTTATTTATTTATTTTTTTTAAATAATCAATCAAACAAAATTATACACAATAATACCATAATAATACTATTCCAAGACCAAACCCAACCCAGCAACATTCAGAATAGCAATCAACAGAGCAATTGAAAGGACACACAAACATGACACAAAACATTCCAGAAGAAATCAAATAAAAATGAATAATATCAACAACAGTATCAATCAGGCCATAAGACTCTTGAACGCATCATAATTATCCCCTCAATTCCCCCCAAAAATGGATTCACTCGCTGGAATATAAAGACAATATAACATACATGCATAAACGTGGATGCATATGCAAAAGTGCAATATATTTATCTGTACAGTAATCTATTTATTTATATCTGCACCTTATTGCTTTTTTATCCTGCACTACCATGAGCTAATGCAACGGAAGTTTGTTCTTATCTGTACTGTAAAGTTCAAATTTGAATGACAATAAAAAGGAAGCCTAAGTCTAATCACCAAAAATGATTCCCGGGCGCGGCTACCGCTGCTGCTCACTGCTCCCCTCACCTCCCAGCGGGTGATCAAGGGTGATGGGTCAAATGCAGAGAATAATTTTGCCACACCTAGTGTGTGTGTGACAATTATTGGTACCTTCAAATATTCATAAGAATTCCAACATAGCAGTGATTACAAATCCCTCATTGACATTATCATCACAGCCATTTATAAAAAAACCAAAACAACAACATTTAAACAATGAACAATAGTGTCACAGTGGCTTACACTTGCATCGCATCTCATAAACACATTGAGTCCAATATTTTCCACAAAGATAAAATAAGTCATATTTTAGCTTCCTTTAATAGTTAAAACAAATTCAAATAATGGATCCTATATTCCAATATATGACTCATTATTATCTAAACTACAGTTTTTTCTACTGATATCATTACCATAGCTTGTGTCAGTCAGTCAGTATGAGTTGGACTATCAACATCTATCCATTTATTTAGTATTACCCTTTTTGTTATGATGCACATTGATTCCCTAAGTGACATATACAAAATATTTTGGAATGGTTGTCATGTGACTATCACCCAGGATATGGCTTCCCAAAAATGGCAGTGTATCAGGTAAACACATGTAAAGGAGCAAGATCATTCCCAGAATGTTATTTTTTCACATTAAAGCTGAAGCGTAACATTTGAAATTCAGTGATTCCGTGGCTGTCCCAAATCAAAAAACTCTTAAGTGTTCTTCGAATGCGGCCAACAAATGTGTCCTTTTCTCCCATTAGCAACAAGTGTACATGTCAAATATCCTTCGCATATTTCTATATCCCAAAATCCTTGGCGCGCCCAGCTGTGAAAAAATATTTGCAACATGGCGGCGCGGAAACCGTGACTTCAAAATGTAAATATAAGTCTATTTATTTAATTAAAACATCTAAAACTAGACATGTGAAGCAGTGATGACAGTAGTAACTTTACTTTTTCTGTACTATCGTAATGTTGACCAACCTCCGTGGTCTTTACTCCTCTCATTACCCCGAAAGAGAGCCTCATATCCAGCCATTGTAGATGGCTTAATGTACATAGCTAATTTTATGCGTTTGGAAGTAAAGCCCATCCATCCATCCATTTTCTACCGCTTGTCCCTTTTTGGGGTCGCGGGGGGTGCTGGAGCCTATCTCAGCTGCATTCGGGCGGAAGGCGGGGTACACCCTTGACAAGTCAAGCCTTGCATCTTATTCTTTAAACTTTTTTACCTTAAAAGCTTAACTAATGTCCTATTAAATGTCTTAGTGTAACTGGAATAGTTATATTTTGTGAACCACCCACACTTGTTTAAATCTACCTTAAAAATGTTAATAATGGGTCTCAATGTAAAGTGCTTCGAGTCTCTCGAGAAATAGCGCTATATAAATATAATTCACTTCACTTCCCATCATACATTCACAGGCTTGTTATTGTTCGTCTTAAGTCATAAACACATTATAATGGGACTGTGAATATCTCTAGTACAGTAGATGGCATTGTTACCTCATATGCATCTGGCTTGTGAGAGAATCTCAGAACATACTGTGTCAGTCGTCCGCAATATTTTGCAAGTATTCAGACACTTTTGAAGTAGTAACCAATCTAGCGGCTCTTTCTAGTCTTTTTGGACTAGGGTTGTGTACCTTTCACATTTCACCAATTCCCGGCACCTGGGAATCGATACCGGTACTCAACAGTACCAATTTTCCGTACTTTTGTATGTCAAATTTTTTATTGGAACATTTAAAATGAGCTGATCATGATAACTTCTGTCCAGTTGTTATATCTTGCTTTATTATTACATTTCTAAGTCTGAGTCTGCTCTCAGTGCTGCTGGTGTGATGGCTAAGTGTTAGAGTTAGGAATGTAACCATATGAAAATTGTGTATCATTGTTATTGTGACCAAAATTAGCACCATTATTACAATCGTAATTTTGTTGAATGTGCTTAAGAAGTACTTATACTGTACACACACGGAAATCCCTAGTTTAAAATAAATTACAAAAAAACTCAAATAAATACATACACTATTAGAAAACTTACTATTTTGAATTTTTGTTTTTTATACTTAGTTTTACTAAGACTTTTAGTCTTAGTATTTTATCAGTTTTTATAGCTAAACTTTTATTATTTTAAATATTGGTTTGTATTTCGGGACTTTAGTATTTATTTCAATGAAAAGTGTGTTGCAAAAAAAATCTTATCAATATTTAGTACTTCTGGTGGGCGTTCTACTCTTTGGTTGCCCTACTTTTTTCAGCGGTCCCAACGCACCGTGAAACCACCGTCTTGTATATCTTGGATCGATTATTCTGTGCCATGACAGCACGACCTGTAGGTTCAATGTGCACATTTGAATATATTTGTTGCTCAGACAGTAATGTGTTTATTTGAATGGGATTGGATTGAGGTTTGTTGTTTCTTAACGGGGAAAGACGTTAATGTCTCTTGTTTTCATGTTAGCAGCATTTAAGCTAGCGAGCTATAGCACCAGTCAGTCTGTGAGTTTTAATATTTTTTAAGTTAAAGTTAAAGTCCCAATGATAGTCACACACACACTAGGTGTGGTGAAATTATCCTCTGCATTTGACCCATCCCCATGTTCCCCTGGGCGGTGAGGGGAGCAGTGAGCAGCAACGGTGGCCGCGCTCGGGAATCATTTGGTGATTCAACCCCCAATTCCAACCCTTGATGTTGAGTGCCAAGCAGGGAGGCAATGGGTCCCATTTTTATAGTCTTTGGTATGACTCAACCGGGGTTTGAACTCACAACCTTTCAGTCTCAGGGTGGACACTCTAACCCAGTGGTCCCCAATCATGTGTGCTTACGGACTGTATCCCTGCAGACTGTATTGATATATATTGACATTTAATGTATATATTGTGTTTTTTATGTTGATTTAATAAAATTAAAAATAAATGTTTTTTTATTTTTTTATTTCTTGTGCGGCCCGGTGGTTGGGGGGCACTGCTCTAACCCAGGGGTGTCAAACTTGTTTTCGTTGAGGGCCACATGGCAGTAATGGCTGACTTCAGAGGGCCGTTTTTTTAAATAATTTTAATTTAGCATGCTCGTAATAACTTGTGATTAATCATGAATAATTAAAAGTGAGTGATGCATCTGACTTTAAAAAAAATATCATTGGACATCAAATGTATAATCCATGCATCTATTTTCTACCGCTTGTCCCTTTTGGGGTAAACCTCGTTATATTATTTCACAATTGCCGATGCATTTGATTATTAGATATTTTCATGTACAAATTGATGGATAACTGGCTTTGTGATCATAAGTAAAGGTGACAAGAAGATATTTAACTATTTATTTTTTATCTGTACAAACATTTTTGTAACACAGTATATCACAATATAATATTCAACCCCAACAAATGTAACTGTCTCGGGGCGGATATTATAAGTTTCATTTCTTTCAGCTCCTTCTCATTCATTATTTATTTTAAATGTTATGTTGATTGGTTTTCTTTGACATTAAATTAATGACATAAAACAAACAAACACATATTTGGCATGATTAGATATTATTACAGTTTAAAAGATATGGATTTTTTTTCTCTGTCAAAATTAGTAAAAAAAAAAATGAAGCATTTTATTGAGACATTTTTTCCAGGCTTTTGTGGGCCACTTGAAATGATGTGGCGGGCCAGATCTGGCCCCCGGGCCTTGAGTTTGAAACCTGTGCTCCAACCACAAGGCCACTGAGAAAGTTTTTAGTTTTAGTTTTTAATTTTGATTTAAACGGTAATACTAACCTTCAGGACTTTCACTGCAGTTATAATTACCACCTGGTTAGAGCCAGGCTAAGTCTGCAACCTCGACGTAACGTTACGCGCAACCCAGGTACCGTAACATGGCACCGTTGGATTTGACATGAATTGGAGCCTAGTAGGACTGGCGGGATTTGGTCGGTGCCAAAAAACGCATATTGCTCTTCTCAACGACTAGCAGGTACTTTTGAGGCATATCAGCTAATTAAATGTGCTCTTGCTGCTGTAGGTCTTGGCCGACTTCCCCCACACGACGGCACAACTCAGAGCCGACTACTTGCTCGATCTTTTTCCTCAGATCCAACCGAGGTCCTTTTCCATCGCCTCCTCTCTTCAGGTAGTTCACTTGAACACAGCTATTCACTTGTTCTTCAAAAATATGCACCTTCCTCAACAGTGTTTGGTAAGTTCAACCCCCACCCTCCCTCCCTCCCTCTCGCAGGCTCACCCTAACAGGCTGCAGGTCCTGGTAGCTGTGGTCCAGTACAAAACCAAAATGTTTAAACCACGAAGGGGTCTCTGCTCCACCTGGTTAGCCTCCCTCCATCCCACAAAAGGTCATCCACGTCTTTGAACGCCTAAATACCACTAATGTGTGACTTTTAGAGTAAATAGAGCAGTGTTTTTCAACCTTTTTTGAGGCAAGGCACGTTTTTTTCATTAAAAATTCCGGAGGCACACCACCAGCAGAAAACGTTAAAAAATGAAACTCCACCAGGTCGTCGTGCCTTATTTTGAGTTTTGTTGGTGTTTTCCTGTGTAGTTTAGTCTTGCGCTGTTATTTTGGTGGCCCTTCCTGTTTTGTTGGTGTTTTCCTGTAGCAGTTTCATGTCTTCCTTTGAGCGCTATTCCCCGCACCTGCTTTGTGTTAGCAAGCAAGGCTATTTAAGTTGTTGCTATCCTTCTTTGTGTGGACATTGTTGATTGTCATGTCATGTACCGATGTACTTTGTGGACGCCGTAAGTTTTTGCTGTCGTCCAGCATTCTGTTTCTGTTTCCTTGGTAGCCAGTTCAGTTTTACTTGTGTTTTGCATAGCCATTCCTATGCTTCATTGCCTTTTCCTTATTTTTGGTTTAAGCGTTACATACGTTTTTACCTGCATATTGTGATCACAACAAACCATCCTCATCTCACCCGACACATTCCGACTTTTACAAAGCAATTAACTACCTGCTGCCACCTACTGACATGGAGTATTACGTGGTTACCCCGCCGAGCTCTACACAGCACAGATACTAAGCAACGGCACATTATTTGCAGATTATAATTATTGATTTGAAAACAATATATTTTTGTGACCAATTAGGTGAAGTTGCATAATTTCCCACGGCACAGCACAGTGGTTGAAAAACACTGAAATAGAGACTACGGTAGATGTATTTGGTTTTCATCTGTCCTTTTGATACGGATGACTCAGAAAACAAGAGTAGCGCCTTCTTTCCAAATGTTTTGTATATTTCAGTTCAGCTCTGTTTAGTTATTTCTCATTTCTTTGGTAAGAAGACAGCCCTCCTCATGTGATTGGACTTTGTTCTGCAGAAGATGTTTATGTGCCTCTCTGGGTGAAGAAGGGAAGTCTAAAGTTTCCCACGGAGAAGGACATCCCTGTCATAATGGTTGGACCAGGAACAGGAGTGGCGCCCTTCAGGTCAGCTTTACAAGAGAGGACGGCTGAGGGTAGGCATGGTGAGTATGTCCCCTCCAAAGAGTGATTTGTCTCTGAGTGGGGCCTCATGGAGATGACTCCCCTCTTTGACTTATTTACCGTCCAGACAATGTCCTGTTCTTTGGCTGTCGATCCGAGTCCAAAGACTTCTACTTCAGGTCCGAGTGGGAGGAGATGATGGCAGTTGGACAGTTGAGGCTCTTTTCTGCCTTCTCCAGAGACCAGGTTCACCCCATGACTCAATATGATGCCTTTGACTTATATTTCAGAGCACTCACCTGGAAACACCTCAATTACTCAGCATCAAGGGTTGGAATTGGGGGGTTAAATCACCAAAATTATTCCAGAGCGCGGCCACCGCTGCTGCTCACTGCTCCCCTCACCTTGCAGAGGGTGGAACAAGGGGATGGGTCAAATGCAGAGGGTAATTTCGCCACACCTGGTGTGTGTGTGTGTGACTATCAGTGGTACTTTAACTTTTATTCACTCAATTAAAATTTTATTTTTATACTGTAGTACTTTTCATTCGGCCTGCATAGAGATGTCCGATAATGGCTTTTTTGCCGATATCCGATATTCCGATATTGTCCAACTCTTAATTACCGATTCCGTTATCAACCAATACCGATATATACAGTCGTGGAATACACACAATATTATGCCTAATTTTGTTGTGATGCCCCGCTGGATGCATTAAACAAGTAACAAGGTTTTTCAAAATAAATCAACTCAAGTTATGGAAAAAAATGCCAACATGGCACTGCCATATTTATTATTGAAGTCACAAAGTGCATTATTTTTTTTAACATGCCTCAAAACAGCAGCTTGGAATTTGGGACACGCGCTCCCTGAGAGAGCATGAGGAAGTTGAGGTGGGGTGGGGGTAGCGGGGGTGTTTATTGTAGCGTCCCGGAAGAGTTAGTGCTGCAAGGGGTTCTGGGTATTTGTTCTGTTGTGTTTGTGTAGTGTTACGGTGCGGATGTTCTCCCGAAATGTGTTTGTCATTCTTGTTTGGTGTGGGTTCACAGTGTGGCGCATATTTGTAACAGTGTTAAAGTTGTTTATACGGACACCCTCAGTGTGACCTGTATGGCTGTTGACCAAGTATGCCTTGCATTCACTTGTGTGTGATTGGGCCGGCACGCAAAGGCAGTGCCTTTAAGGTTTATTGGCGCTCTGTACTTCTCCCTACGTCCGTGTACACAGCGCCGTTTTAAAAAGTCATAAATTTTACTTTTTGAAACCGATACCAATAATTTCCGATATCACATTTTGAAGCATTATCGGCCGATAATATCGGCAGTCCGATATTATCGGACATCTCTATTTTTCATTCGGCCTGCAGCTATCAGTTACTTTAGTAATCGAGTAATCTATTGATTAATTTGTTCGATTAATCGAGTAATCAAATAAAACACATTAAATAGCCTTAATGCGTGTTTTACAAAAAATAGTTGAAGAAACAATAATTTTTCTGATCATCTTTATTTTTTATTATAAATGCAGAAAAAAAATGTAATTGCACTTTTATATTGGGAGCATCACTATACAGTGGAACCTCGATTTACAAACTTAATTGGTTCTTGAACGTGGTTCGTAAACTGAAAAGTTTGTATAGTGAAGCAGAGTCTCTCATAAAAATTAATGTCAACATGAAAAATTGTCTCGAGCCTTGACAAAGGTTCTTATTTTAGTAGAAAACTGCACACTTTTAAGACACTATGATGGATGATATATAAATATACATACAGTCGTGGTCAAAAGTTTACATACACTTGTAAAGAACATAATGTCATGGCTGTCTTGAGTTTCCAATAATTTCTACAATTCATATTTTTTTGTGATAGAGTGATTGGAGCACATACTTGTTTGTCACAAAAACACATCCCAGTTTGGTTCTTTTATAAATGTATTATGGGTCTACTGAAAATGTGACCAAATCTGCTGGGTCAAAAGTGTACATACAGCAATGTTAATATTTGGTTACATGTCCCTTGGCAAGTTTCACTGCAATAAGGCGCTTCTGGTAGCCATCCACAAGCTTCTAGTTGAATTTGTTGACCACTCCTCTTGACAAAATTGGTGCAGTTCAGCTAAATTTGTTGGTTTTCTGACATGGACTTGTTTCTTCAGCATTGTCCACACGTTTAAGTCAGGACTTTGGGAAGGCCATTGTAAAACCTTCATTCTAGCCTGATTTAGTCATTCCTTTACCACTTTTGATGTGTGTTTGGGGTCATTGTCCTGTTGGAACACCCAACTGCGCCCAAAACCCAACCTCCGGGCTGATAATTTTAGGTTGTCCTGAAGAATTTAGAAGTAATCCTCCTTTTTCATTGTCCCATTTACTCTCTGTAAAGCACCAGTTCTATTGGCAGCAAAACAGGCCCAGAGCATAATACTACCACCACCATGCTTGACGGTAGGTATGGTGTTCCTGGGATTAAAGGCCTCACCTTTTCTCCTCCAAACATATTGCTGGGTATTGTGGCCAAACAGCTAAATTTTTGTTTCATCTGACATCACATGGACAAAGACACAAAAGGCAGCAAACAAAAGGCAATGGCGGAAAAAACTAACACGCCATGAAAATACAACAAAAGAAAACCAAAGTACAAAAACTAATGACACTAGGCAAACCTGGGAAACCGGGCATGAAAAAAACAATAATTCTCTCCAGCGAGATCAAGGAAAACTTGGCTGCCGTACAAAGCTCTGGCACCCAAATGCTGCACCTGCGACCCTAATTACGATCAGGTGTGCCCTGCTGATTCGAGCCAGCTGCACGCCACACTGTCGGGGGGGAGAGAGAGGGTGAGAACAGGTGCGGGTACAGAGACAAAAATACAACAGACCCTAAGACTACCACCATTGAGGCACGTTCTTTATTGACACCCGTCACGTGACGTCTCTCATCAACACACACCTCACATCCAGTCCAACTGCGCCAACAAAATGAAAAGTGGCTTACATTAGTTAAACAACTGGTTAAATAAACCAAGGAAGAGTAAATGCAGATGTTTTTTATGGATGTCTTTATTACATTATCCATTAATATACTTTACATCTGTACCTAGTTTGCTATATCATTGCAGATACTTTTTTGAGCAAATCAATATGTATGTGTGTATGTATACATATATGTATATATATATATATATATATATATATATATATATATATGGATATATGTATGTCCATCCATCCATCCATTTTCTACCGCTTATTCCCTTTGGGGTCGCGGGGGGCGCTGGAGCCTATCTCAGCTACAATGTATAGTATATATATATGTATGTATATATATACGTATGTATATATATATATATATATATATATATATATATATATATATATTAGAGATGCGCGGGTAGGCAATTATTTCATCCTTAACCGCATCACAATAGTCGTCAACCATCCGCCATCCACCCGAACCAACATTTTATCAAAACCGCACCCGCCCGCACCCGCCCGTTGTTATATATCTAATATAGACGATGCAAGGCATTATTGAGGTTTTAAAGCTTTTGCCTGTTAAAAAAAGGAGACTGATCCAATGCAGCAGAGACATTCAATGCGTGCCACGCTGTCACGGCCCAGACGCACACCAGTGCGCAATCATCTGGGAGCCGCGCTGAGTGCACCTCCAAGCACGCTCGCGCGCGCGTCACTCAAGCTGCTGGCAGCTGCGTTCCATCTTCAATCAACACACCCGGCACTGATGAGAGGGACGACTACTTAAACAACCGCCACCAGAGATCCTCCTCCTACCTCCCGACCAGGGGCGCCGCTAGGGATTTTGGGCCCCATGAAAAGAATCTTTACAGGGCCCCCAACACAGTGTCATTATTTTTTCTGTATTATAATTTCATCATCATTAGGGGCCTCTCTGGGCCCCTCCATCATGGGCCCCTAGAATCCGTCTCCTTTACCCCCCCCCTTTTCGGCGCACCTGCTCCCGACCACGCTTTCGCCCCTGGACAAACCCTGCCTGCCTCGCCCTTGTCTGACAGTACCGCTCCTCTCAACACGCACCTCCAACACTTACGGTAAAACCCTCCAGTTAAATTCCACACATAGTCTGACACCCATTTCCTGTTTGGTTACATACACATCTAATATATATATATATATATATATATATATATATATATATATATATATATATATATATATATATTTATTGATATATATAATATAATATATAGTATAATATCATATAATATATTGGATAGTATATTGTATGAATTATACATATATATATATATATATATATATATATATTTATTATTATTATTATTATTATATATATTTATATAGAGATATATATAATTCCCTTTTGAATAAATACACCCCAGTCCAAACGCTCTCCCTGTCTCAGTGCCGTCTCCTTTTACCCAGTATCATCACACACAAATTAATATCTCTTGGCCACGCATTCGTGGCTAAGAGATATTAATGCGTGATAATATTATTTATCATTATTATAATATTATTGTCATTTCCATTAAGAAAGTGTTGACTATTGTTGCCAATGCCCTCAGATCAGGAGTGCGTTCCTCACACTTTGTGTGCGCAGTTGCAGCAAGCAGAACGAGGCTTTTAAGAAGTTAAAAAAATGTTTTAGAAACACTAGGCCTATATTTTCGTTAGGTAAAAAAAATGTTCTGAATTTATTTCAATGAATATTAACTTGTTAACGTTATAATGCTCAAATAGGGACGAGGGCGGGGTGCACAGTGAAGCAGTGAACAATTTCGCGACAAATATTAACCTTTATTGATTGATCTGCAGCCATGACAAAATATCAGACAATCTCCATTGTCAACGACAGGCAGGAAAATAAAGATAAACACATAGCCTATGGTGTAGGCATAGGCTCATACGTTTTTAAGTTGAAATAAAAAAAGAAATAAATAATGTGCCTCATAAGCCTTAGGCTGTCAATCACGCGCACAAACTTAAATTATACAATAACATATGTATGTCATCTGTATTTAAACAAAAATAAATTAAATAAATAATAATAATAAATTACCTGCAACTTATTGGCCAAGGCAAATAGCTGAAGGGGGAAATCAAACCCATCAGACTGCACTTTATCATCAAACTTGAATTATAATGAAAATAGACGGTCGCGACAAACAAAGCAGGCTAAATAACCTTACATTGTCGCCAATCGAAGATGCGCTTCACTTGAAAGCGAGGCCAAATAATTATTCACACATAGTAGTATATCTCGAATAGAAAAAAACCACAATAAACAACGCCATCCATCCATCCATCCATCTTCTTCCGCTTATCCGAGGTCGGGTCGCGGGGGCAGCAGCCTAAGCAGGGAAGCCCAGACTTCCCTCTCCCCAGCCACTTCGTCCAGCTCCTCCCGGTGGATCCCGAGGCGTTCCCAGGCCAGCCGGGAGACATAGTCTTCCCAACGTGTCCTGGGTCTTCCCCGTGGCCTCCTACCGGTCGGACGTGCCCGAAACACCTCCCGAGGGAGGCGTTCGGGTGGCATCCTGACCAGATGCCCGAACCACCTCATCTGGCTCCTCTCGATATGGAGGAGCAGCGGCTTTACTTTGAGCTCCCCCCGGATGGCAGAGCTTCTCACCCTATCTCTAAGCGAGAGCCCCGCCACCCGGCGGAGGAAACTCATTTCGGCCGCTTGTACCCGTGATCTTGTCCTTTCGGTCATGACCCAAAGCTCATGACCATAGGTGAGGATGGGAACGTAGATCGACCGGTAAATCGAGAGCTTTGCCTTCTGGCTCAGCTCCTTCTTCACCACAACGGATCGATACAGCGTCCGCATTACTGAAGATGCCGCACCGATCCGCCTGTCGATCTCACGATCCACTCTTCCCTCACTCGTGAACAAGACTCCGAGGTACTTGAACTCCTCCACTTGGGGCAAGATCTCCTCCCCAACCCGGAGATGGCACTCCACCCTTTTCCGGGCGAGAACCATGGACTCGGATTTGGAGGTGCTGATTCTCATCCCAGTCGCTTCACACTCGGCTGCGAACCGATCCAGTGAGAGCTGAAGATCTTGGCCAGATGAAGCCATCAGGACCACATCATCTGCAAAAAGCAGAGACCTAATCCTGCAGCCACCAAACCAGATACCCTCAACGCCCTGACTGCGCCTAGAAATTCTGTCCATAAAGGTTATGAACAGAATCGGTGACAAAGGGCAGCCCTGGCGGAGTCCAACCCTCACTGGAAACGTGTCCGACTTACTGCCGGCAATGCGGACCAAGCTCTGACACCGATTATACAGGGAGCGAACCGCCACAATAAGACAGTCCGTTACCCCATACTCTCTGAGCACTCCCCACAGGACTTCCCGGGGTACACGGTCGAATGCCTTCTCCAAGTCCACAAAGCACATGTAGACTGGTTGGGCAAACTCCCATGCACCCTCAAGGACCCTGCCGAGAGTATAGAGCTGGTCCACAGTTCCACGACCAGGACGAAAACCACACTGTTCCTCCTGAATCCGAGGTTCGACTATCCGGCGTAGCCTCCTCTCCAGTACACCTGAATAGACCTTACCGGGAAGGCTGAGGAGTGTGATCCCACGATAGTGGGAACACACCCTCCGGTTCCCCTTCTTAAAGAGAGGAACCACCACCCCGGTCTGCCAATCCAGAGGTACCGCCCCCGATGTCCACGCGATGTTGCAGAGTCTTGTCAACCAAGACAGCCCCACAACATCCAGAGCCTTAAGGAACTCCGGGCGGATCTCATCCACCCCCGGGGCCTTTCCACCGAGGAGCTTTTTAACTACCTCGGCAACCTCAGCCCCAGAAATAGGAGAGCCCACCACAGAAACAACGCAATTGCCTTAATTCCTTTGCATTGTAGTGCGCCCAAACAACACGTAACCATCAAAATTATTCAGCTGACCGAACTTAATATAGGTTAGACATGGGCTTATTTGGTATAGCCTAGGTAACGTAGACTAATTCGTTTAACATATCCAACCGTATGTCTACTTACTTTTTTTTTTGTTAGCACTATGCAGGAATAAAATGGCATCTACAGTGCCAGGATTCATGCGAGAGCGCCTGGCCTCTAAAATGCGCCCTGCTGCGCTGAAGGAGCGCTCACTTGCGCCACTTGTTGCCTGATGAATAATTGACTGTTTCAAAGAGTGCTGCTCGTTTTTCGTATGTGGGTAACAACATTTAACTATGTATATATATTTCTGAATTGGTTTAACCGCAACCCGCCCGCATCTATTTAAAATCGAATTTTTTTTTATTTCACCCGCCCGACCTGCGGATTATCCGCGGACTCCGCGGTTGTGTCCGCAAACCGCGCATCTCTAATATATATATATATATAGTACAGGCCAAAAGTTTGGACACACCTTCTCATTCAATGCGTTTTCTTTATTTTCATGACTATTGTAGATTGTCACTGAAGGCATCAAAACTAGAGATGTCCGATAATAGCTTTTTTGCCGATATCCGATATTCCGATATTGTCCAACTCTTAATTACGGATTCCGATATCAACTGATACCGATATATACAGTCGTGGAATTAACACATTATTATGCTTAATTTTGTTGTGATGCTCCGCTGGATGCATTAAACAATGTAACAAGGTTTTCCAAAATAAATCAACTCAAGTTGCAAGGGGTTCTGGGTATTTGTTCTGTTGTGTTTATGTTGTGTCACGGTGCGGATGTTCTCCCGAAATGTGTTTTTCATTCTTGTTTGGTGTGGGTTCACTGTGTGGCCGATATTTGTAACAGTATATAGTATATAAATTGGTACAAAGGTTTAACACGTGTACAAGGATATTTCACATGCCTTTGCTGTGTATATAATTGAACTGTGTTTATGTTGTGTATAATGTGTATTTATAATATGTTGTACAAAGGACATTTCATAATTTTCGGAAGTTCATCTTGTACTTGACATTGTTTATAGGGTTAGGCGCAATTAGTGTTCAACTTCAGCCTAAACCCTTTCGGTCTGCAACATTTTCATTTTCAATCTATGAATGTACAACTTTTTGTTTATTTTGTTTACGATTGACCGAAGAATAATAAACTATAAACAGTGTTAAAGTTGTTTATACGGCCACCCTCAGTGTGACCTGTATGGCTGTTGACCAAGTATGCGGGGCATTCACTTGTGTGTGTGAAAAGCCGTAGGTATTATGTGATTGGGCCGGCACGCAAATGCAGTGCCTATAAGGCACGCCCCCAATATTGTTGTCTGGGTGGAAATCGGGAGAAATTCGGGAGAATGGTTGCCCCGGGAGATTTTCGGGAGGGGTACTGAAATTCGGGAGTCTCCCGGGAAAATCGTGAGGGTTGGCAAGTATGACTGGGAGACGCAACTGCTCTGTACTTCTCCCTACGTCCGTGTAGCACTCCGTACAGCGGCGTTTTAAAAAGTCATACATTTTACTTTTTGAAACCGATACCGATAAATTTCCGATATTACATTTTAAAGCATTTCTCGGCCGATAATATCGGCAGTCCGATACTATCGGACATCTCTAATCAAAACTATGAATGAACACATGTGGAGTTATGTACTTAACGAAAAAAGGTGAAATGACTGAAAACACGTTTTATATTCCAGTTTCTTCAAAATAGTCACCATTTGTTCTGATTACAGCTTTGCACACTCTTGGCATTCTCTCGATGAGCTAACTCCTTCAAGACTGCTGGAGAACCATTTCAGGTGACTTACCTCTTGAAGCTCATCGAGAGAATGCCAAAAAGTTTTACATCGTTTAGTTCAACTCATGAAAAATGGGAGCAAAAACAAAAGTGTTGCGTTTATATTTTTGTTCAGCAAATATATGTGTATGTGTGTGTTTTATTGTATAATTGTATATAAGGTCAGGCTGGTCAGACGTCAGAAAGTCATAACCCATAAGTAACCAGAGTGAGAATGGGGGCCATTTCGGCAAAGATTTCTATGCATAATGTTGGTGGAAAAGGAGTACAAACAGGGGCGTCCTAACATTTTCCACCACTGCCTACTAATTTGATACATTAAAGAATATTTGTCCGACTTTGTCATTCCAGGAAGAGAAGATTTATGTACAACAGCGTGTCAGCGAGAATGCTGCACTCATTTGGGACCTTATAAGCAATAAAGGCGCCTACTTCTACATAGCAGGGTAAGTTCTGAGCAAACTGGTGTGGATTCTGATGACACTTCTTAACATTTCTTTGACGTCTGTACAGAAATGCCAAACAGATGCCGACTAGTGTGTGTGACGCACTCAAAGCGGGGTTCGAGCAGCAGGGAGGGCTGTCGTCCGAGGACGCCGAACAGATGCTGACAGTCATGGAACGGTGTGGTCGGTTCCAAAGTGAGACCTGGTCCTGATCAGACGGGAGTCAAGAAGGACAGCGGTCACATGACTTCACATTGGTGACATCATCAATATCATATCCATGCACTCTATGCACAGAAGATTTGAAAGGATCGACTAATATTTCAGTCCTGGCACTGCAACAATAAACAAGGACCATGTACACACTTCAAAGAATTTGGGTACATTTTTGAAAAAAGTTCAGACTGTCTTTAAAGTCGCGAATGTGTGGTGATTGGATGAGTGTGAGTAAGGCCATGAAGGAAAAGGAAGGGAGTGCCAGAGTGTGTGTGCAATGTCAGCTTATTGAGCGTGTGACCCCAACGGTCAGCTCTCCGTGTACACCGCCCAAAAAAGAAAGTTATGTTTAATTCTGCATAGACAGATCAATTTTGCTTTTGGAAAAAAATCTAAAGATTACAATTTTCAGAAGTTTACAAAGTATTCTGTTATTTGCTGTGTTATATTTGCTGTGTCCTTAGTGGAAGGAATTGGTAAAAATGTGTTTTTTATAAGTGATGTTATGTAATGGATCTAGGCTGAGATCTTGGGTTCAAGAACTTTAAAACCAGTGAAGTTGGCACATTGTGTAAATTGTAAATAAAAACAGAATACAATGATTTGCAAATCCTTTTAAACTTATATTCAATTGAATAGACTGCAAAGACTATATAAATAAACTTTGATTGATTGATTGATATTTAATGTTCGAACTGAGAAACTTCTTTTTTTTTTGCAAATCATTAACTTAGAATTTAATGGCAACACATTGCAAAAACGTTGGCACAGGGGCATTTTTACCACTGTTACATGGCCTTTCCTTTTAACAACACTCAGTAAACGTTTGGGAACTGAGGAGACCAATTTTTGAAGCTTTTCAGGTGGAATTCTTTCCCATTCTTGCTTGATGTACAGCTTAAGTTGTTCAACAGTCCGGGGTCTCCATTGTGGTATTTTACGCTTCATATTGCGCAACACATTTTCAATGGGAGACAGGTCTACTCTAGACTACAGGCAGGCCAGTCTAGTACCCGCATTATTTTACTTTGAAGCCACGCTGTTATAACACATGCAGAATATGGCTTGGCATTGTCTTGCTGAAATAAGCAGGGGCGTCCATGATGTTGTTGCTTGAATGGCAACTTATGTTGCTCCAAAACCTGTATGTACCTTTCAGCATTAATGGTGCCTTCACAGATGTGTAAGTTACCCATGTCTTGGGCACTAATACACCCCCATACCATCACAGATCAATCAATCAATCAAAGTTTACTTATATAGCCCTAAATCACTAGTGTCTCAAAGGGCTGCACAAGCCACAACGACATCCTTGGCTCAGATCCCACATCAGGGCAAGAAAAAACTCAACCCTATAGGGCGACCGGTGCAATGGACGTCGAGCATAATATTGTGAGAGTCCAGTCCATAGTGAATCTAACATAATAGTGAGAGTCCAGTCCATAGTGGGGCCAGCAGGAGATCATCTTGAGTGGAGACAGGTCAGCAGCGCAGAGACGTCCCCAACTGAGTGGTCCACCCTGGGTACCGACTTTGGACAGCTCGTGCCTCATCTGTGGTCACCGACAGGGAAATTTAATGCAAACTTCTTCCTAGCCATTTCCTGCTAAGTCACTGGTAAGAATATGATGGACAATTCCTCAACTTGGGAAGGGAGGGATCACCCAGGGCCTAAAACTAGTCAGGACTGCGTTTGCCAGCGATTCATTCTTTATTTTTTTTTTTACCAAAATCTTATATTGATGACTTATACCATCGACTGGGCCACTGTGCACAGTCCTCGCCAGCGCTAAATGCCACAGCTTGCCAACGGGATCAGGTCGGGACTCATTGCCAATGCATGTACAAAATTCAAAACCAGTGAAGTTGGCACGTTGTGTAAATCGTAAATGAAACAAACAATGATTTGCAAATCCTTTTCAACTTATATTTAATTGAATAGACTATAAAGACAAGATACTTAATGTACAAACTGAGAAACTTTAGTTTTTGCAAACATTAGCTCATTTGGAATTTGATGCCAGCAACATGTTTCAAAAAAGCTGGCACAAGTGGCAAAAAAGACTGAGAAAGTTGAGGAATGCTCATCAAACACTTATTTGGAACATTCCACAGGTGAACAGGCTGATTGGGAACAACATTTCTCAATGAGCTATTGCAAGGAATTTAGGGATTTCACCATATGAGGTCTGTAATATCATCAAAAGGTTCAGAGAATCTGGAGAAATCACTGCACGTAAGTAATGAGATTACAGACCTTTGATCCCTCAGGCGGTACTGCATCAAAAAGCAACATCTGTGTGTAAAGGATATCACCACATGGGCTCAGGAACAATTCAGAAAACCACTGTCAGTAACAGTATGTCGCTACATCTGTAAGTGCAAGTTACAACTCTACTATGCAAAGCGAAAGCCATATATCAACAACACCCAGAAACGCCACCAGCTTTGCTGGGCCCGAGCTCATCTAAGATGGACTGATGCAAGGTGTGAAAGTGTTCTGTGGTCTGATGAGTCCACATTTCAAATTGTTTTTGGAAACTGTGCACGTCATGTCCTTTCGGAAGAAAGAGGAAAAGAACCATCCAGACTGTTCTAGGCGCAAAGTTGAAAAGCCAGCATCTGTGATGGTATGGGGGTGTATTAGTGCCCAAGACATGGGTAACTTACACATCTGTGAAGGCACCATTAATGCTGAAAGGTACATACAGGTTTTGGAGCAACATATGTTGCCATCCAAGCAACGTTATCATGGACGCCCCTGCTTATGCAATGTGCAAGGCAATGCCAAGCCACGTGTTACAACAGCGTGGCTTCGTAGCAAAAGAGTGCGGGTACTAGACTGGCCTGCCTGTAGTCCAGACATGTCTCCTATTGAAAATGTGTCGCAATATGAAGCCTAAAATACCACAACGGAGACCCCGGACTGTTGAACAACTTAAGCTGTACATCAAGCAAGAATGGGAAAGAATTCCACCTGAAGAAGCTTCAAAAATTGGTCTCCTCAGTTGCCAAACGTTAACTGAGTGTTGTTAAAAGAAAAGGCCATGTAACACAGTGGTAAAAATGCCCCTGTGCCAACTTTTGTACAATGTGTTGCTGCCATTAAATTCTAAGTTAAAAAAGTTAAGTTTCTCAGTTCTAACATTAAATATCTTGTCTTTGCAGTTTATTCAATTGAATATAAGTTGAAAAAGATTTGCAAATCATGTTATTCTGTTTTTATTTATGAATTACACAACGTGCCAACTTCACTGGTTTTGGGGTTTGCATTTTCATGTTATTATTGAGGTAGTAGTATTCAAACTGTACACAAGCAGCAGATAAAAAGTACCTGCACAGACTGTCAGTGTGCTTTTTATTGGAGCTGGTAGCGCCTCCTTGGTGCAGTCTTGTGAAACACATTCAGGCCGGCCTAAAATACACTTGGGTGACATTTAAGCTTTGACTACAAACAGGAAGTCCTTTCCAGCAAGTTTAAAAATGTCCTTTTTAAACTTCCAGACAGAAAAGTTTGTTTCCATAAAGTTGACGGTTAAAAAATGTGATGAAAATAAATAAAACCTGGAGTCCGATGACGAAGGTTTATGAATATCAGCGAGTCTTATTGGAGGGCCAGAGTGTGGACGTGGTAGATCTCCTTGGGGAAGTTCACTTGTTGTTCCTCGTGGACCACGCTCAAGCCCGCACTGGCCACCAGGCGGCGGACTATTCCCAGGTCTCGACACACGCTGCTGTCCACCTCGTCTGGGACCACGCCCTGGTAAGACACGTTGTCCTTGATGATGACGAGCCCATTGGGCCGCAGAGCCTTCTGGCAGCGCCGCAGGAATTCCACCAGGTGGTCGTCAGTCAGGTGGCCTGTGAGAACAAATCAAACATCTGCCCATAAATGGTGACTTTTCTTCAGCAGTCGAAAATGCATCCAATTGTACAATTGTTTTTATATTATATATGACAAATAAAAGTATATTAAAAGTAGGGCTGTCAAATGATGAATTGTTCTAATCAAATAATTACACTCTTGAATTTCAATAATCACGATTAAAGAAAACACCTCAAATTTGGTCACAAAATCGTATTTTTACAATCAGGCAGGGGATTTGAACTTTGAAAAAGAAAAAGACTGAAAATAAGCCGGGGGTCCGCCTTTGATTTTATAGTAAATTTCTGTCTCTTCGACTTCCTCTCCACTTCTTATAGTAAAAAATGTGTGTTTATGAATCTAACTAAAGCATTTGACACAATTAATCACAATATTTTAATCAAAAAACTGGAACGATACGGCATCAGAGGGTTAGTCTTAAACTGGATAAGAAGTTATCTAACAAACAGGAAACAATACGTGAAGCTAGGCGAACACACATCTACAACGCTAAATATATCCTGTGGCGTACCTCAGGGATCAATACTAGGACCTAAATTATTCAATCTCTATATAAATGACATTTGTAAAGTTACAAAAGATTTAAAGTTAGTATTATTTGCGGATGATACAACAACGTTTTGTTCAGGAGAGAACACACAGAAGCTAATACAAATAATAACAGAAGAAATGAACAAATGAAAAAGATGGTTTGACAAAAACAGACTATGGTTGAATCTCAGTAAGACTAAAATAATGCTATTTGGTAACAGTAGACGAGAAAGTCAAACACAAATACAAATAGACAAAATAGAAATTGAAAGAGTAAATAAAACCACATTTCTAGGTATAATGATTGATGATAAGTTGAACTGGAAATCTCATGTAAAAAATATACAACATAAAGTAGCAAGAAACACATCAATAATAAATAAAGCAAAACATGTTCTAGACTAGGGCTGCAACAACTAATCGATTAAAATCGATTTTAAAAATAGTTGGCGATTAATTTAGTCATCGATTCGTTGGATCTATGCTATGCGCATGCGCAGAGGCATCCATCCATCCATCCATTTTCTACCGCTTATTCCCTTTGGGGTCGCGGGGGGCGCTGGAGCCTATCTCAGCTACAATCGGGCGGAAGGCGGGGTACACCCTGGACAAGTCGCCACCTCATCGCAGTGCGCAGAGGCAATTATTTATAAAATTTTCTTAGTTTTATTATTATTTTTTTTTAATAAACCTTTATTTATAAACTGCAACATGTACAAACAGCTGAGAAACAATAATCAAAATAAGTATGGTGCCAGTATGCTATTTTTTCCAATAAAATACTGGAAAGGATAGAATTGTAGTTTGTCTCCTTTATCCGATTATTAATCGATTAATCAAAGTAATAATCGACAGATTAATCGATTATCAAACTAATCGTTAGTTGCAGCCCTAATCCGGACGCATACATTTGTCCAAATGTGGCCAAGTAGACGCATTGTGGGTTTCCCGGACGTCGTCTCCATCGCTAAGAGAAAAATCGAAGGAAGAGAATCCCTCTGCCATCTTCCACTAGTTTTTTAAATATATAAATCGCCCTCTTGAATATTCCCTCTCTCGTCATCATTTGGGATGTCTGTTGTGATTCCCCTTCCTGGTTTGATGACCCGCTCTAGCTTGCCTCTGATTGGCCTGTCACTAATGTTTTGTCCTAATCTTAACCAATCGTGACACATTATGTTTATTAGCCCACATTTCACGTTTTGTTTGTACACAGTGAGCTCGACATTGTATGTACTGTAGTTGCAATAATCTGACAATGTTACCCAAAACTGAATCAGAGTTCATTCACAGGTCCCTAATAAAGTGTCCACACATGACTCACCAATCACCCACTGTATCCAGATGACGTCGTAGCGTCCACTCTCTGGTACGAAGTCCTGCAGGCCAATGCAGAAGAAGTTGCCCACTCTCTTGGCGTCCTCCCCCAGGTATGTCTTTGCTTTGTCCAGGAACTCCTGCGTCACGTCCACAAGGTCCACCGTCTTGAAGAGAGGCAGCAGCAAACGTTTGGAGATCCTCCCGATGCCGGCGCCGCAGTCTAACGCGCAGCCCGCGTTCGTCTTTCCCTCGCCTTCCTGCAGCAGCAACCATCATTTAGCAAAATCAAAACCGAGTGTCATTTAATCAACAATTAATTCATAAAGAAACAAATTCATGACATCATTACTTGTATTATGAAATATATCTTTTTTAATTACTATACAGTCATCCCTCGTTTGTCATATTAAAAAAAAAAGAGTATCTTTATAGCTACAGCATAAAAAACATTGTTCACAACTAAACAAGGTTTTTATGTTATGAGATCCCTCGAGACATAAAATTGCACCCAAATAGTAACCTTTAAGCTTGCTCCAATATAGTAATGCTGCCTGAGGCCGATCCAATCAGTGGCTACAATACTGAACTGCACAATTAAGATTGGTTTGTTCTCAGTCAGTGGCCCATACGACTGTAGTATTGATATTTTTATTACAATTGGCCAGTGTTGTGCTTAATTTAGGCAAAGAATAGGAAGAATATGCTAAAAAAAAAAACATCTGCGCGAGAAGCCTCAAACTTTGAAGCGCTATGGGGCAAGGGACGACTGTATATTAAAATAAATATAATCAAAACATGATTGATTGATTTATAATAAATGATATATGTAAGTTTCCAGAGTTAATAATATACAGACATTATAAAAGTTTCATTTAATTAATAAAATATGCATTATTTTTTATTTAAAAATATGTACCGTATTTTCCGCACTATAAGGCGCACCTAAAAACCTCCAATTTTCTCATAAGCTGACAGTGCGCCTTATAATCCGGTGCGCCTTATATATGGACAATATTGAGCCACAACAGGTCTCGCAACTACGGGATGCATAACGTAACCCCGGCCTCTACTGTAGCGTCTATTCTATGCGCCTTATAATGCGGTGCGCCTTATATATGACCAAAGTTTTAAAATAGGCCATTCATTGAAGGTGCGCCTTATAGTGCGGAAGAATACGGTATTATAAAATATATTTTACGGTTTATAAATCATACTATTAACAAATATAGACTTACCTATATATTGTTATTTATTTATATTAAATAATTGCAAACATTTAAATTTAAAAATCTTTAAATAATGATTCGATTTTATAATTACATATGCATACGCGCCTATGTGTCAAGGCTCCTAATATTATACAGGGTTCCCTTAGGTTGTCTGGATATATGATACACAAACAGTACATTAGAGAAAATGTTTTTATCAATAATAAATTATTACTGAATTAAATAATACGGCGGCGTGGCACGGTTGGTAGAGCGGCCATGCCAGTAACTTGAGGTTCCAGGTTCGATCCCTGCTTCCGCCATCCTAGTCACTGCCGTTGTGTCCTTGGGCAAGATACTTTACCCACCTGCCCGGACTGACACCCACACTGGTTTAAATGTAACTTAAATAATGGGTTTCATTATGTAAAGCGCTTTGAGTCACTAGAGAAAACCACAATATAAATACAATTCAGTTCACTTCACTTCATTATTTATAAAATAATAAATCAATTGTAATTGTTTATGTAATGGTAAATACAAAATTAATTCTAAACTCTAGTTAAAAAATAATTAAAACATTTAACAATTTATACTATACATGGTTTTACAGAATCATTGAACATACTTTTTTGGACTAAAGAATAAAAACAATTTTTAATTGACATGCAATAGTTAAAAAATGTTACGCAATTAATTAAAAAAATAATATAGTATACAGCATCAGAATATAAATACGGATATGTTAACATTAATAAATTAGGTTAAAAAAAAAAGTTTTTCTATTTACAGTATACACATACCTGTATATAGTGTGTGTGTGACAATCATTGGTACTTTAACTTTATAGCCTCTGTGACTCACAAAACATACTTTTCCTGGATCAAAGAATAGAACAACAATTTTAATGCAAATTAATATGTAAAACATGTATACAATTAATCAAAAATACTATATATTAAACAGTATCAGAATATAAATATATCCATCCATTTTCTATCGCTTGTCCCGTTCGGGGTCACGGGGGTGCTGGAGCCTATCCTAGCTGCATTCGGGCGAAAGGCGGGGTACACCCTGGACAAGTCCATCCATCCATTTTACCGCTTGTCCCTTTCAGGTTAGCGGGGGGGTGCTGGAGCCTATCTCAGCTGCATTCAAGTGGCCGTGGACAAGTCGCCATCTCATAAATCTAGTTATTTCAAAACCAATAAATTAAGTTAAAAAAGGAAAACATTTTTTCTTTATGCTTTATATGGTTTTATAGCTTCTGTGACTAAATATACTTGGTCTGTACTATGGAATAAATCCAGTTCAAAAGATTTCTGAGCAGGTCCAAGTAGTGCTAATCTACTTCTTGATTTTTATCAGCGAAACCTAGAAAGTAAACGCTGACAGAATGACATCAAACAGGTTTGGTGAGGAACAAGACAAACTGCTGGCCCCAACACAAAGGACCATCCTAGCAGGGCTGACATTCGACTACTTTCTTGATATTGTGAGCTCAATGGTTGACTATAAACAAATCTGCAGTAAAGGCCAAAAGTTTGGACACACCTTCTCTTTTCAATGCGTTTTCTTTATTTTCAAGACTATTGTCACTGAAAGCATTAAAACTATGACACACCTGTGAAGTGAAAACCATTTCAGGTGACTACCTCTTGAAGCTCATCGAGAGAATGCCAAGAGTGTGCAAAAAAGTAATCAGAGCAAAGGGTGGCTATTTTGAAGAAAGTAGAATATAAAACATGTTTTCAGTTATTTCACCTTTTTGTGTTGTGTACATAACTCCACATGTGATGCCTTCAGTGACAATCTACAATGTAAATAGTCATGAAAATAAAGAAAATGCATTGAATGAGACGGTGTGTCCAAATTTTTGGCCTCTACTGTATACTGAAAAAGAATGGATACACAAGTTTCCATGTAGAAATAGAAGCACAAACAAACACACTAGCATGCACAACCGCACTCATAGGGTCAATGTGTTGTCCGAGTGACATTTTCTTACACCCAGGAACTTGCGAAGGAAGGCCTTGGATCCATTGATATCGATGCTGGAGATGCTTCCGTAGCCTCCAAGCATGCCGTCCACAGTAGGCGGAACGTCCTTCCAATAGCCCTCAGCATTGGAGTAGAAACTGGGCTCTCCTGATATGTCACCCATTCTGTTGGAACAACAATCTCAGGCTTTAAGATAGCATCCTTCACCACTAGCAAAAATAGAATAGAATAGAATAGAAAGTACTTTATTGATCCCTGGGGGAAATTAAGCACCGCAGTTCGCTCACAATAGACAATAATAATTCTAAATAATATAATATAATATATATATATAATACATAATATATAAATATATTCTACATATACTCTACATTTAAGTGCAGTCAAAGAACATATGCATTATACAGTCTGATGGCTGTCGGTATGAAGGACCTCCTGTGTCGTTCCATGTTGCATTTTGGGAGTCTGAGCCTTCCACTGAACGTGCTCATTCTCTCTGCAAGGTCCGAGTGTAGTGGGTGGGAGGTGTTGTCCATAATGGCTAAAAGCTTTGCGAGACTTCTCCTCTCTGACACCACCGCCAGAGAGTATAGCTCCACTCCCACCACGTTACTGGCCTTCTCTACCAACTTGTCCAGTCTGTTTGCGTCCCTCGCTCTCAGCCCGCTGCCCCGGCAGGCCACGGCGTATAAGAAGGCGCCCGCCACCACCGACTCGTAGAACATCTTCAACATCTTTGTACAGACTTCTTATAGAGTGCCTCAGCGTGTTTTGACCCATTGAGCTTGTTGTCAATGTGTACACCGAGGTATTTATAATCCTCAACCATGTCCACATCGACCCCCCTGATGGAAACAGGGGTCACCGGAGTACTCCTCCTCCTTCCCAGGTCCACAACAAGCTCCTTGGTCTTTGTCACATTAAGCTGGAGGTGGTTCTTTCCACACCATGTGACAAAGTCCTCCACCAGTGCCCTGTATTCCTCATCATCACCTTCCTCAATACACCCCACTATCGCAGAGTCATCAGAAAACTTCTGAAGGTGGCAGGACTCTGAGTGATAATGGAAATCGGTGGTGTAGATGGTGAAGAGGAAGGGGGAGAGAACTGTGCCCTGCGGGGCCCCGGTGTTGCTGACCAGCCTGTCAGACACAGTCCTGCAGTCGCACGTACTGTGGTCTGTCAGTCAGGTAATCAACAACCCAGGACACCAAGGGGGCCTCCACCTGCATCGTCTCTAACTTCACACCCAGTAGCCCAGGCCGTATGGTATTAAAAGCACTGGAGAAGTCAAAAAACATGACCCTCACACGGAGCCACTGTGTCAAACCTGTTAAAGAACTGGTTTAGTTCATTGGCTCTTTCTTTGTCTCCGTCCACCCCCCTGCCTCCCGACGGTTTGAGGCCGGTGATGGTCTGCATACCTCTCCAAACCGCCTTCATGTTGTTGTCCTTCATCTTCCCTTCCAGCTTTCTCCTGTAGTTCTCCTTGGCCTCCCTGAGTTTGGTCTTCAGCAGCTCCTGAACTCTTTTCACCTCCTCCCTGTTACCAGCATTGAATGCCCTCTTCTTCTCATTCATTAGGGCTTTGATGTCCTTGGTCACCCACAGCTTGTTGTTTGGGTAGCAGGTGACCGTCCTTGATGGGACTTTTGAGTCAATACAGAAGTTGATATAGTCTGTGATGCACTCTGTGAGCCCGTCAATGTCCTCTCCATGAGGCTCCATGAGCACCTGCCAGTCAGTTACCTCAAAACAGCCCTGTAGTGTCTCTTGGACTCTTTCTGACCACCTTCTCACTGTTTTTTTTGGTCACGGGCTGTCTTTTGATCAGAGGCACATAACAGGGGTTGAGGTAAACAAGGTTGTGGTCTGACCGGCCCAGCTCTGGTAGTAGTATGGAGCTATACGCATCCTTGATGTTTGCGTACAGCAGGTCCAGGATCTTATTTCCTCTGGTGTGGCAGCTGACATACTGAGTGAAGTTGGGTAGTGATTTGTCCATAGTAACATGGTTAAAATCCCCCGAGATGAGGATGAGAGCTTTCGGGTGCTTGGTTTGTAGTCTGGCTATCGAGCTGTGGATGACGTCACTGGCAGCTGCAGCGTTAGCAGAGGGGGGGATATATACTGCCATCATGATAACATGCGGAATCTCCCTGGGCAAATAATATGGTCTGAGACCTACTGCTAACATCTCTATTTTCGGGTCACAGTGGCGCTCTTTTATTGCGATATGACCGGGATGACAATATTTCTTATTAATAAACAAAGCAAGCCCCCATCCTTTCCGCTTGCCGTTGGTTCGCTCCCGGTCAGCGCGCACCGTTTGAAACCCGTTTATAGAGACATTACTATCCGAAACATCGTCGTGCAGCCACGTCTCAGTAAAACACATTAGGCTACACTCACGATATTCTTTCTGACTAGCGGCAAGCACCGACAACCCATCCTTTCCGCTTGCCGTTGGTTCGCTCCCGGTCAGCGCGCACCGTTTGAAACCCGTTTATAGAGACATTACTATCCGAAACATCGTCGTGCAGCCACGTCTCAGTAAAACACATTAGGCTACACTCACGATATTCTTTCTGACTAGCGGCAAGCACCGACAACCCATCCATTTTATCTGCCAGAGACCGCACGTTACCTATGACGACGGAAGGAAGATATGGTTTATATCTCCTTCTCTCCCTCCTCGCTTCAGCCCTCTTCTGTCTCGAGCGTCTCCCTTACCCTCGACAGCCACGAGCACCTCCATTAGTCCTTTTTAGCTCCTCCGGGATGTGGTTAGTTAGCGCCGGGTCCTTTAGCTGGATGCTAATAACTGGTGCCGCTAACAACTGTTCCCTGGTGCAGATGAAAGAGGCTCTCCCCTCTTGTTGTCCGTCTGATCTCTTTAGTAGCGTCCCCACCGTCAGTAGGACGAACAAAACACTTCTAAACTGCATTTTTAGAAGGGCACAACTAGATAAAAAGTAAATGTAGACTAAATGTAAAAGTATAAAAAAGTACAAAACGAACAAAGAACAAAGACAAAAGACAAGGACGGAGCAGTTTTTACTAACGTGGGTACACCTTCACATTTGAATATCTCCTTTTCAACGAACAATAATACAGGTGTTTATTTTGAACAGGCATACAATTACAACATGATATATCACAATTTTTAGTTTCTCCTTTTAACATGTTCGAAAAGGAGTAAGAAGATGCAGAGCTTATTTACTCCTACCCCTTTTCCATTACATAGCAATTGCTAACACTTTTGTTCACTTCCTGTTCTCAATTTACTCCATAAATAATAACATTAAAATAAATAAATAAATAATTAATGGAGTAAGTTGAATATCATATGCTGAGATAGATAAAATTATCAAGGTTGGCAAGTATGGTTGCGGTTCCTGCTTCGTCGACACACAAGCATATCTACACTGGGAGCCTATCCCCGCTGCACTGAGGCAGAAGACAGCGTACATTTTGGAAAAGAGACCACCTCATCACAGGGCCAACACAGATAGACAACATTCACACTCACATTCACACACTTGGGCCAATTTAGTGCTGCCAATCAGCCTATCCCCAAGTGCATGTCCTTGGAGGTAGGAGGAAGCCGGAGTACACGGAGAATAGGGCTGGTGGGTGATATGGCACAAAACAAACAAATAATGTAATCTGATCTCAATTAACATCACTTTTTTTATATCAAAGGTAAGGCTGAAACGACGCGTCGACGTCATCGGTTACGTAAATACGTCGACGCCGTTTTTGTGCGTCGACGCGTCGCATATTTACGTCACAAAGCGAAGGGAAAAAAGCACGCCAAAAGTCGTCAAAAGTGTGGGAGTGTTTCAATAAACGACCTAATAATGTTGTAGCGGCGAACAGCTGTCTCGTCAGCTGACGCGCAAGCTCGCAACCGTGGCTGCTTAGCAACCAGCCAAACCCCATCCATCCATCCATCCATTTTCTACCGCTTATTCCCTTTTGGGGTCGCGGGGGGCGCTGGAGCCTATCTCAGCTACAATCGGGCGGAAGGCGGGGTACACCCTGGACAAGTCGCCACCTCATCGCAGGGCCAACACTGATAGACAGACAACATTTACACTCACATTCACACACTAGGGCCAATTTAGTGTTGCCAATCAACCTATCCCCAGGTGCATGTCTTTGGAGGTGGGAGGAAGCCGGAGTACCCGGAGGGAACCCACGCAGTCACGGGGAGAACATGCAAACTCCACACAGAAAGATCCGGAGCCTGGGATTGAACCCCAGACTACTCAGCAACTTCGTATTGTGAGGCAGACGCACTAACCCCTCTCCTACCGTGCTGCCCCCAGCCAAACCCCACTTAATAAAATTATATTTTATCTTAGAGCACATCCGCATCCCTATTCACCTAGGCAACCCCAGGAAATGTATATAATTCGGCATTATTTTGGCCAGTCGGCTTATATGATCAGAGCCGATCAATTTACGTTCACGCACAGGTATAATGCGGAGCGCTCCCGTCTCATCTGCTGGTGCGCGAGCCCGGTAATTAGACCGCTGTGTCAAATCAAGGAGGACAAAAGACGCCAGCGCAGAGTGGAAAAAGGTTTAGTTCATTACAGATAACCCAGAGTTGTGCCAAAAGTGTACCAAAACCAAAAGCTGAACGGACAGCCGGTAAGATCCACTTTATTTCTCTTCGTGGGTGTGGCGCACATGTTGCGCTGGTGAGATGGGGGGTGCGGGGGAGTTGTGTGCATGTAGCGTGCTTAGTCTGGAGGCTAAATACACACGGTGTTTTGTGTAACTGTTGTTTAGTAAGGAAGTGTTGATATTCTTTGCATAGTTTGATAAATGTTGGAGCAGTTTTCTTCATCAGGAGGGTGAAGTCGCTCAACTTAAAGTGTTGGATTTAACTGTGTTGGATCATTGGCTGCTGGTGAGGGCATAGAAAAAGGGGCATTTTTCTACCAATAGACAGCGTTTAAGATTGAGTGTTTCACTGCTAAATTAATAATATATTTATATTGAATATGGATTTTGAATATGCATCTAAAATAGGTGGTTAATTGGTTAGGTATTTATGTATTTGCATATTGGGTTTTCTGCTGCATGTATCTATTGTGTTTCTGGTGTTAAATGTATTTTATATGTATCTTGGTGCATTTATGTTGAGACAATTTATTTAAAATCTGTTTTAACTTAAAGGGAAAAGATGTGTCCATTTTCTTGCACTTGTTTAATGGTTAAGAGTTTGATAGCCTAATTAATAATTGTAAATTATGGGATTGATAATTGGTTGATTTTTTACAGCATGTTAATCTTGTGGTGTTTTGTCCTTCAAGGTTTTTCACCTACTAAAGAAGCTAAAGGCTACTAAAGAAGCTAAAGGCTACTAAAGGCTACTAAAGACAGCTAATGACAGCTAAAGAAACTAAAGTCTACTAAAGTCTACTAACACTGCTAAAGACTGCTAAAAAGACTAAAGAAGAAAAAATAAGCTGTTTCTTCGTTGGAAAAACTGTTGCAAACTAAAGGAAAATAAAAGGAAAAAGTAACTACGGTCTGGTCTTTTGAGTGAAATCCAGAAGCCACATTCAGAATTGGTACATCCCTTCAAGTGTGGGATAAGCACAGCGAAAAAGCAAAACACTTGACAGTTGTTGTATGCACACTGTGTCGAGCGGAAATGGCCTATCATAGCAGCACAACGGCTATGAACGAACATTTGAAAAGAAAACACCCGACAGCGTTCTTGCCATCACCATCAACTAGTCAATCGTCCGCGTGAGTATACGTTGTCATCATTACACAAAAACATCAATGTGTCATTTGTATCTGCGTTGTAAATTCATAAACTAAAACACTGTTTCGCTCTGAGTGGCGCGTTTGGCGTGCCTGTTCAGTGTTTACAAAGACGCGCTCCTCTTTAACGCTAACGTTAATTAGTTGTGCAAATACCTTTTACAACATTAACAGTTACATATACTATGTACAAACGAACAATTCACTTTCACTTAAATCATACTATCATTGTTGTGTTATTAAGCAAAATAAGCAATACTTTTACTTTTGTTGAAATGTTTACACTGTTACAGAATATTTAGTTTTGCACTTTTTTGTATTGGATGTTTATCTTTATTTTTGCACATTTTAAAGCAAAATAAGCAATACTTGTACTTTTGAAATGCTTATACTATTGCAGAATATTAAGATTTGCACTGGATGTTTACTTTTATATTTGCACATTAAAAAGCAAATAAGCTACTTTTAATTTTGTTAAATGTTTTAAATGTTTACATTGTTACAGAATATTTTGTCATGTTGTTGTCAATGTTGACTGAGTGGCCATACTTTTTTTTTTGTAAATAAAAGTCATGCCTTTTGAAAAAACTGGCCTACATTTATTTTTTCATCTTCATTTTAAATTAAAAAAATAATCGGTAAAAGGAAAAATAATCTATAGATTAATCGGAAAAAAAAATCTATAGATTAACCGATTAATCGAAAAAAAAATTAAAAAATCTATAGATTAATCGATAGAAAAATAATCGTTAGCTGCAGCCTTAATCAAAGGTGGCTTGTCCTGTGCAGGATTATAACGAGTACCGTTACATCCCTGCTGTTTGCTACTGCAGTATTTTGTAACAGACATTACCGCCAAGTTTGATCGAGGTAATAATATATGATAACAGCTGACAGCTGTCATTTAGGTCATATTTATGATTGGGTTTACCAGTGGTGCAATGTTACAGGTAACCCATGCAACGGTCCGTACCGCTATTTTGCTTCTTTTTTGGTACGTTTTGTGGGGTTAAAGAGAGCAATTTACTTTTCTTCTAAAAGTTGTTTTGTTATTTTGTTTGCTAACACAAACTTTATTCTGCAGTAAACAAAATTATCATTGATGTACTGAATACTATAAGAATTGTATTTCAAGTTAGCATTTACTAAACATCACTGTGAAATACTTTTCCAATTTTCTTGTAGTCAGACAATATTTGCGGTATACTAGACTACATTTTTACCTGACTTGTTTCGACTCTCATCTGCAGTCTTCTTCAGAAGGGTCACCTGACCACTGTGATGTGTTGCCTATCAGCTGTTCTTATAGGCCGGCCAGCCAGCCAGACCTGTCAGGTCTACCTGGTCTGCAGTTTTTAGTACATGTAATATTTTTAATCAGAACAAACGCAAACAATAAGTCTGATACAAAAATATTTATATATAAAACTTTTGTATTTTCTTAATAAATTAGTAGGTGTGTTTATTCTCCCAGTCAGTACCAATGGCTTACAGTAGTATAATGTACACAAGTACAGTCACAAAAGCACTGTGCCTGCCTGTGAGTCCGCCATGAGGGCAAGATTACTAGTCAGCTGCAGCAGTCATGACCTACTCAGTGGCCTAGTGGTTAGAGTGTTCGCCCGGAGATCGGTAGGTTGTGAGTTCAAACCCCGGCCGAGACATACCAAAGACTATAGAAATGGGACCCACTACCTCCCTGCTTGGCACTCAGCATCAAGGGTTGGAATTGGGGGTTAAATCACCAAAAATTATTCCCGGGCGCGGCCACCGCTGCTGCCCACTGCTCCCCTCACCTCCCAGGGGGTGAACAAGGGGAAGGGTCAAATGCAGAGGACACATTTCACCACACCTAGTGTGTGTGACAATCATTGGTACTTTAAACTTTTTAACTTAATGAGACTAAAGTCTGTCACTGAATGTGCTGCTCCTTCTCAGTGTTGTGTTTCAACTTCTAAACCATTGTTAGCCATATTTCTTTATTTTATTCTTCTGGGCTCCACTTTCAGCAATGTAAGGGTTAGAGGTACAACGCTGATTAAACATTAATTTTGTGGTGGGGAGCCTTACTTTCGCGACGGGAGGACGGGGATGCTCGAACACACATACGCACACATATACAAACAAACACACACGTTAACAAACACACACAGGATAAGAATAAAATAATAAAGGCAGATAGTTTTAAGCAGGATTATACAGAGCACATACCTGCCAACTTTTGAAATCAGAAAAACCTAGTAGCCAGGTTCCAGGGGCCGCAGGCCCCGGTAGGTCCAGGACAAAGTCCTGGTGGGGGGGTTCCTTCGCCCCCCGACGCAAAATGATTATTAGCATTCAGACAGGTTAAAATGTTGCTAAAACCATCACTTTTCTATCAGTCACAGTGACTTTCCAAAACAAAAATATTACAGCAAAAATCATATGGGTTGATTGACATGTTTATTCTGCAAGATAACTTCAATAGTTAGAAATTATTTTGACAGTTAATGCCAGTTAGCCTGTCAACCTTTCACAAGACTTCAATTTGTTAATTGAAAGTATAAACAGTATAAACACTTTTTACAGTAAACAAATGGTAAAACAGTACTAAACAATTCCATTAAAAAAAAAATTGGTGTCATTATTAACTTTCTGTCCAAGCTTGTATAATCTACTGCCTTGTTCAATTGTAAAAAATATTCTGTGCCTAAAATTCACATTTCTATCACAATTATCATACTGTAAACATGGTAAGCTAACTTCATTAAAATTAATAGTCCTGTCAATAGCATGGAATTACAATTCAAATGTAGTTTTTTTGTAAGCCTTTCAAAAGAATTCAAAATATGAAAAATTAATGAAAATTAATTTAAGCCATCAGACACTTGAAAAGTGGCACATCACATCTCTAATGTAATCATTTTAACTTTTCAACAGAAATAGCACTGCAAAAATATTAACTTCTGTATTTTGGTAGTTATGCTGTCAACATTTAACAAGATTTCTTCAACTTGGACTTGAAAGCATAAATAGTATAAACACTTTTAACAGTATAACAGTACTAAACAATTCCAATAGATAACATTGGTGTCATTACCTTTTTGTTTGCTCAATTATTGCCTCCGTAAATAAAACTTCGGCATTTATCACATCCAAAGAATCTGTTTGGGGGACAAAAAACGTTGAAAGTTTTCCACTTGTAACGCTAGCAACGGCATTAGACTTGTGTTTTTTTGTCCCAACGTGGTCTTTTACATCGCTAATTCCTCGGTGTCCGATCGAAAAATGTTGTCTGCACAAGGTGCAATTCGCGTAGTTTTCACCCTTTTTGGAACGGATAATTATTCCCGGATAGGCTTTTGAATATTCTTCACGGAATGACTGCAGTTTTCTTTTCGGTTTAAGACTCGTATGCGATTTTTCTCCGGCTGATTCCATGATCGTTCGCTCGTTTGGAAACAATGGCCTCGTGCTTGGCAGCGGTGCTATAAATAGCCTCGCGCATGGCATTCGGAATGGCTCGATAGGAAGTTACGGGAAGCAGTGTCGATTGTCATTGTTGTTACGCGATTTCGTGAATAAAACTTTAAAAAAAAAATTTTTTTTTAATTAATGAAAAACCGTATTTTTTTATCACTGCAACCGTAACCCGGAATAGGTTGATGAAAACCGTACTAATTACGGGAAAACCGGAGTAGTTGGCAGGTATGCAGAGCATCGTTGCATCCCAACTGGTCACTACTGCGGTATATTCTAAACAGGCATTTCCACCATGTTTGATGGGAGTTAATATATGCTAACAGCTGATCACTGTGATCAAACTCAAATTAATCACGATCATCGATTACAATCATATATTTGCTCAGCCCTACCCGAGAGAACCCACGCAGTCACAGGGGAGACCTGCAAACGCAGACATTGTCGCTGTTAGACACGAGCACTAACCACTGCGCCACCAAGTTTTTTTCTGAATGTTTTGAAAAATCCCCGTATTTTTAGCAATTTTCCCAGGGGATTTCCTATATTTTTAAATGCAAAAGTTGATGCTCCCCTGACCCGCAGCATTAGACATACGTAATCTCCCTTGATGTTTGTTGGTGCTAAATTAACCACAATATTGCGCCGCATAAAATATGTCGCTACTGGCCCAACATTTCTTAAAAAAATTAAAAATTAAAAATTAAAAATAAAAAAGAGTTAAAGAAACAACTTAAAGCCTTGTCCAGCTGTTAACTAATGTTGTGTAATATTCATGTTTAGCTAACTTTTACTGCAAACACTCTTCCACTGCGTGGCGCAGTGGAAGAGTGGCCGTGCGCGACCCGGGGGTCCCTGGTTCAATCCCCACCTAGTACCAACCTCGTCATGTCCGTTGTGTCCTGAGCAAGACACTTCACCCTTGCTCCTGATGGGTGCTGGTTAGCGCCTTGCATGGCAGCTCCCTCCATCAGTGTGTGAATGTGTGTGTGAATGGGTAAATGTGGAAGTAGTGTCAAAGCGCTTTGAGTACCTTGAAGGTAGAAAAGCGCTATACAAGTACAACCCATTTATTTATCATTTAAATTACTATTGTCTCAAAATATCAGTTATCTGCAATGTTCCCTCTAAGGTGCACACTGTTCCGCCGTCCCCCGTGCACAGAAAATCTATGTGGCGCACAAAATCCAACCTAAATGGCAAACAAAATAAGGACATAACATTTTTGGTACCCTGTTCAAAGCAAATATCAGAGTGACAGATGACAAGTTGTTATAAAAGAAAACAATGACGACGTCTGCCGAGACATTTTAAGGAGGGGAAGGACGTGGTTTGCGTAAACATCCAACTATCTTCTACCGCTTGTCCCTTTCGCGGTCGCTGGAGCCTATCTCAGCTGCATTCGGACGGAAGACGGGGTACACCCTGGACAAGTCGCCAACAATCATTTTATTAAACAAAACTGATTACTGTCAGCCGTAACCACAGAAACAACATCAGCAACAAAACTAATATCTAAAAAAAACTGTCACTTTCTGCCGTAATCACAACAAAACAAACAAATTATAGGTCTTTATTGACAGCAGCCACTCTCTCGCTTTCATTTGTGCCAAAAACGCACACACTCAATTCAGCCAGCGATACATTCATGGCCACAAAACAGACGGACAACTCCAATTCCTGCGATGAGGTGGCGACTTGTCCAGGGTGTACCCCGCCTTCCGCCCGATTGTAGCTGAGATAGGCTCCAGCGCCCCCCGCGACCCCGAAGGGATTAAGCGGTAGAAAATGGATGGATGGATGGAACTCCAATTCCACACAAACTGTAACTGGCAGGTTGTTACACTGTTATGCGGTTCACACGCAACCAATCAATGTCATTACTGTACGCTAACTCTTAATTTGGCAAAATGAACTCACACTCCAAAATCCCATTTGTGCTTTTTCTAGTGTCATGAATTTAGGAATGTTAATTTATGAATATTAATCTTGAAATGCTGTTACAGGGTTCCAAAAATGCTAATGAAAACTCTGCAATGATATATTTCACAGACAAAAAGTTGTACTGTAGCCCATGCTTTTGCTACTGCACACATCTCATTGTGCAAAATGTGAATGTTTTAAGGTGGAATTAAATGTGATCTCTGAGAGGGGTACATGTCTCAAATTATTCCACAGCAGGACCCCAACCCAAACATTCAACATGCAGCTCACAAAACACTAAGATTTTTTTAATTTCCATCGTCAGTGAGCCAAATCATTTATACAGTACTAGGAATATAAAGGAAATGACTGCCGTTTTTGTATTATTATAATAAAACATTCCAACTTGTTATGAGGTCAGCTTTTGGACATGTGTGCTGCTAGTGTCTGATGTTGTTCACATGTGGTCCACTGAATGCTCACAGAGTGAGTGTGTTTGCTCAAAGACATGAAAAATGTACCGGTATTGTTTATCTGCCTCTTGGACTACTAATAATTGGTATTGGCCCTGAAAAAAAACATATCGGTCAATCCCTACTAATCAGTAGCGATTCCTATATGACCTTCGAGAAAAGTGGAGCCTTACTTTAGTTTTGAGCGTCTTCTTCTTGCTTTGTTGTCATATAAAATTTGTAACATTACCTATAGGCAGTCAGGCTGAGTCCGCTCTGAGTGCTTGACTGATTGTTTCCTGGCCAAGAACTTGAGCCACTGCTGAGTTTGCAACCCGGACAAATGCAACAAAGGTATCAAAATATGGCACCTTTTGGTTTTACATTAACTGGTACCCAGTAGTACCAACATACTTTGGCTGGTACATTTGGTACACATCCCTAAATTTTAATATGTTGGGGCGGCGTAGCTTGGGTGGTAGAGCGGCCGTGCCAGCAACTTGAGGGTTCCTGGTTCGATCCCAGCTTTCGCCATCCTCGTCACACCTGTTGTGTACTTGGTTGGGCAAGACACTTCACCCTTGCTCCTGATGGGTCATGGTTAGGGCTTTGCATAGCAGCTCCTGCCATCAGTGGGTGAATGTGGAAATAGTGTCAAAGCGCTTTGAGTAGCTTGAAGGTAGAAAAGCGCTATACAAGCATAACCCATTAAAGGGGAACATTATCACAATTTCAGAAGGGTTAAAACCATTAAAAATCAGTTCCCAGTGACTTATTTTATTTTTCGAAGTTTTTTTCAAAATTTTACCCATCACGCAATATCCCTAAAAAAAGCTTCAAAATGCCTGATTTTAACCATCGTTATATACACCCGTCCATTTTCCTGTGACGTCACACAGTGATGCCAATACAAACAAACATGGCGGATAGAACAGCAAGGTATAGCGACATTAGCTCGGATTCAGACTCGGATTTCAGCGGCTTAAGCGATTCAACAGATTACGCATGTATTGAAACGGATGGTTGTAGTGTGGAGGCAGGTAGCGGAAACGAAATTGAAGAAGAAACTGAAGCTATTGAGCCATATTGGTTTGAACCGTATGCAAGCGAAACCGACGAAAACGACACGACAGCCAGCGACACGGGAGAAAGCGAGGACGAATTCGGCTATCGCCTTCTAACCAACGATTGGTATGTGTTTGTTTGGCATTAAAGGAAACTAACAACTATGAACTAGGTTTACAGCATATGAAATACATTTGGCAACAACATGCACTTTAAGAGTGCAGACAGCCCAGTTTTCATCAATTAATATATTCTGTAGACATACCCTCATCCGCTCTCTTTTCCTGAAAGCTGATCTGTCCAGTCCAGTTGGAAATGCATCTGCTTTGAGTGTCGCAGGATATCCACACATTCTTGCCATCTCTGTCGTAGCATAGCTTTCGTCGGTAAAGTGTGCGGAACAAACGTCCAATTTCTTGCCACTTTCGCATCTTTGGGCCACTGGTGCAACTTGAATCCGCCCCTGTTCGTGTTGTTACACCCTCCGACAACACACCGACGAGGCATGATGTCTCCAAGGTACGGAAAACAGTCGAAAAAACGGAAAATAACAGAGCTGATTTGACTTGGTGTTTGTAATGTGTTTGAGAAAATGGCGGATTGCTACCCAATGTGATGTCACGTTGTGACGTCACGTTGTGACGTCATCGCTCCGAGAGCGAATAATAGAAAGGCGTTTAATTCGCCAAAATTCACCCATTTAGAGTTCGGAAATCGGCTAAAAAAATATATGTTCTTTTTTCTGCAACATCAAGGTATATATTGACGCTTACATAGGTCTGGTGATAATGTTCCCCTTTAACAATTTAAATATCTGTCAGATCTATCGAGTTGGCCACGTTGATTAAGTACAGCTGGTAGACGACATGTACCTGGGGACAGGTGACCCTTCTAAGAACCACTACAGATCACGTTCGAAACATGTCACAGTGGAAAACTCCATTTAATAGGCATGAAATTTGACTGAATATAATACACCGAACATTTAAGATACCCTGCGTCACACAAGTAGTGTGTAGGGAAGAATAAGAATGGGGACGGCATGGCGCCGTTGGGAGAGTGGCCGTGCCAGCAGCCTGAGGGTTTCTGGTTCGATCCCCACCTTCTATCAACCTTGTCACATCCGTTGTGTCCTTGAGCAAGACACTTCACCCTTGCTCCGGATGGGTCGTGGTTAGGTCCTTGCATGGCAGCTCCCGCCATCAGTGTGTGAATGTGTGTGTGTAGAAATAGTTTCAAAGCGCTTTGAGTACCTTGAAGGTAGAAAAGCGCTATACAAGTATAACCCATTTACCATGTATTACAGTTGTAAAAAAAAAAGCTTTAGCTACTTTGTTTAATTTGAAAAAAATAAATAATGAAAAAACAATACAATATGCTAATAAGTTATCATTATTTACATGTTTTCTTTTTTGCCATTTATGCTGCTATTTTATTGGAGATTTCTAGAAAGTGCAACGAAAAGCACATTTAAAGTGATGGAGACGAGTGCACTTTATACAGTGGTAATAATCACACAACGACCACTTGACGCAACTTACTTGAAAAAGTACACAATTGATTGAACCTTGACAATTGCAAACATTAAACTATGTTGGATACAAAGTGACGATATAAAACACGTTCAGTTAAGGAACTTTGAAGCGCAAAGAGTGCTGACAGACCACATGAAATCACACGTTGACTTTAGGAACCTCGCTAGTTCGGCCATTAGTTAGCTCGTAAACTGCGTCCATTCAAACAATTAGATATTTCAATTTCATATTTACGGGAACAAAAACAAAATGTACCTTTTTACCACTTCGAGGCCCAGAACCTTCTTTAACCCAAGTCGTGCCGTCCGGGTGCCCGCATCACTTTCTATTTCGGACCATGGCTGCGTGTGCCTAACGTCATTTCCTTATTTGGTTGCTGTTCAACCACAGAGTGGAAACGAGGTCGCCCCCTTCTGGCTATTTTTAGAGACTGCATGCTTCCAATTCATTGTCATTTATTTCGTGGAATACCAGCCAAGGACCTTTTCGACAGGCATTAACCTCTTATGTATGTATATATATATATATATATATATATATATATATATATATATATATATATATATATATATATATATATATATATATATATATATATATATGTATATATACACACACACACACACACACACACACACACACACACACATATATATATATATATATACCAGTGACGTGCGGTCACTAGAGGCAGGTGAGGCCCCGCCTCACCTGCCATCATGGAAAGAAAACAAATGTAAAAAAAAAAAAAATTAATTAAATTGTTATATGTATCCAGTGATTATACTATAAAGTTATTTTCCATTTAACTTCACCTGTTTTAGATTACTGCGATGAGGTGGCGACTTGTCCAGGGTGTACCCCGCCTTCCGCCCGATTGTAGCTGAGATAGGCTCCAGCGCCCCCCGCGACCCCAAAAGGGAATAAGCGGTAGAAAATGGATGGATGGATGGATGTTTTAGATTATTTTTATTCAAAATCGCTGAATTTTCACATTTGCCGTTCAAATACTGAGAAGAGACGGTGCGGTGAACAGCAGCCAGTTGAGGCACGTCCCTCAGTGCCTCAACATGGATTCCGGACTCGGCTAACTGCTGGCCTGCTGTGCAGTGAGACCGTATTGCTATATTAACTATATTATACATTTCCATAGTTTAGTTAGCTGAGGTATATAATGTACAGTGTATTTTGTCAACAACTGTATGTGTGTAAAGTATTTATTGTGCTGAACAATAAAACTGCTGCGAAGACGCACTGGCTGAGGCTCGCGTAACCCCGCCTCCTGGTGCCGGTTAAGGCACCTTCGCCGCAGACTGCAGCCCCCGACGGGAACGCCACACCAACCAAAGCCCACACCCAAACCCTCCACGTGCAAGACCGAATCCACCCAAAAAAAGTCACTTAACAAGAAGCCAAAAAAGTGCAAAAACAACATTGCTCGCGCCGGAGGAGCCGTGAACGACTGCAGGGACACAACATTAGGTACACCTGCAGACTGCAGCGCGGATTTCATATTTCATTCATTCACAACTCCTCCAACACGAACACCACTGTTCCCGCACTTATAAGTAAAGGTAAGACCAGGGGTGCTCATTATGTCGATCGCGAGCTACCGGTCGATCTCGGAGGGTGTGTCAGTCGATCACCAGCCAGGCATTAAAAAAATAGTCCTAAAAATGAGCGATCATAAATCTTCACTATGACGTCACTTTCGTCACTTGATTGACATTCACGGCACCCGAAGGTCTTCTGAGATGACGCTGGCTGCTGCCAGCTCATTAAAATTACCGACTGGAAGGCGAGAAACACTTTATTTCAACAGACTCTGGCGCCGTACCTGTCGTCAAAACTCCAAAGACCGACTGCACAGTTGCACAGTTGCGCTACCAAAATAAGAGTCTCAGAAAGCTGGCGCGCACAAGCTAGCAAGCTACGGAGTTTGCCGACAATGTATTTCTTGTAAAGTGTATACAAAGGAGTACGGAAGCTGGACAAATAAGATGCCAAAAACCAACCACTTTCATGTGGTATTGGACAGAAAGGAGGACTTTTTTTCTCCTCCATTCGAAAATGCGGACATTATCAGCACCACTGTCTGATTCCAATCAATGTAAGTCATCAGAATCAGGTAATACACCAACTTTTATTCTTGTCTTCATGAAAGAAAGGAATCTATATGTGTTAAACATGCTTGTATTATCTTTAAACACCTTTAACTTATTAACAATATTAACTATATGTGTTAAACATGCTTGTATTATCTTTAAACACCTTTAACTTGTTAACAATAATAACTATATGTGTTAAACATGCTTGTGTTATCTTTAAACACCTTTAAGTTGTTAACAATATTGTATTAAACATTCTTGTATTATCATTAAACAACTTTAATTTTTTAACAATATTAACTATGTGTTAAACATGCTTGTATTATCATTAAACACCTTTAACTTGTTAACAATATTAACTATATGTGTTAAACATGCTTGCATTATCTTTAAACACCTTTAACTTGTTAACAATATTAACTATATGTATTAAACATACTTGTATTATCATTAAACACCTTTAATTTTTTAACAATATTAACTATATGTGTTAAACATGCTTGCATTATCATTAAACACATTTAACTTGTTAACAAAAACATATATTTCATAAATAAGTAAATATAAATTATATGTATGAATGAGGTAGATCCCCACGACTTGATCAATTGAAAAGTAGCTCGCCTGCAGAAAAAGTGTGAGCACTTCTGGGTAAGACCATAATAACGTTTTTTTTATTAAATGTGCTTTTTTGTGTGCTACAGTTTGTATGTGTAAAGTTAAAGTTAAGTTAAAGTACCAATGATTGTCACGCACACACTAGGTGTGGTGAAATTTGTCCTCTGCATTTGACCCATCCCTTGATCACCCCCTGGGAGGTGAGGGGAGCAGTGGGCAGCAGCGGCGCCGCGCCCGGGAATAATTGTAGGTGATTTAACCCCCAATTCCAACCCTTGATGCTGAGTGCCAAGCAGGGAAGAATGCTGGTATGAGCTTTTAAACATAACCCGTTAACTGCTGCCAATCAAATGGTGAATAAGATACTCTTTAGGGTTCATATGTTTGTAAATCTGACTGTGATGAAGTCAGTGCCTCACCAGCCACCAACCTCACCGCACGTCACTGATATATACTGTATATATATACATATATGCATATATACACACACATATACATATATATTTATGTACACACATATACATACAAAAATGCATATATATACACATATACATACAGTATATACACACAAATATATATGTATATGCACGCACGCATGCACGCACGCCCGCGTGCGCACACACACACACACACACATACACACACACACACATACACACACGCACACACACACACACACACACACACACACAGTGCATTCGGAAAGTATTCACAGTGCTTCACTTTTTCCACATTTTGTTATGTTACAGCCTTGTTCCAAAATTTAATAAGTCTATTTTTGTCCACAACGTTCCACACACAATACCCTATCATGACAATGTGAAAAGTTTTTTTTATTTTTATTTTGCAAATTTAATAAAAATTAAAAAATTAAAAAATCACATGCACATACTTTTTCACGGCCTTTGCTCAGTACTTTGTTGATGCACCTTTGGCAGCAATTACGGCCTCAAGTCTTTTTGAATACACAATGCCAATGTACAGAGACATGCTACATGAAAACCAACGCTTCTCATTTAACCTGATGGAGCTTGAGAGGTGCCGCATAGAGGAATGGGCAAAGAAGAATGGGCGAAACTGCCCAAAGATAGGTGTGCCAAGTTTGTGGCATTGTATTTCAAAAGACTTGAGGCTGTAATTGCTGCCCAAGATGCATCAACAAAGTATTGAGCCAATTGCTGTGAAAACTTAAAAATCATGAACAGATGATTTTTTTTTAAAGTTTTTTTTTCATTTTTAGTAAATTTGCAAAATTAAAAACATTAAAATCACATTGTCATCATGGGCTATTGTCTGTACAACTTTGAGGACAAAAATTAAATGAATGTATTCCATTTTGGAGAGAGGCTGCAATATAACAAAATATGCCCTGACTACTTTCCAGATGCACTATGTATGTATATATGTAATTATGCGTGTGTGTGTATGCGTGCATATATATATATATATATATATATATATATATATATATATATATATATATATATCCATCCATTTTCTACCGCTTGTCCCTTCTGGGGTCGCGGGGAGTGCTTGAGACTATCTCAGCTGCATTCGGGCGGTAGGTGGGGTACACCCTGGACAAGTCGCCACCTCATCGCAGGGCCAACACAGATAGACAGACAACATTCACACTCACATTCACACACTAGGGTCAATCTAGTGTTGCCAATCAACCTATCCCCAGGTGCATGTCTTTGGAGGTGGGAGGAAGCCAGAGTACCCGGAGGGAACCCACGCAGTCACGGGGAGAACATGCAAACTCCACACAGAAAGATCCCGAGCCCGGGATTGAACCCAGGCCTACTCAGGACCTTCGTATTGTGAGGCACATGCACTAACCCCTGTACCACCGTGCTGCCCATATATATATATATATATATATATATATATATATATATATATATATATATATATATATATATATATATATATATATATATATATATATATATATATATATATATATATATATATATATATATATATATATATATATATATATATATATATATTAGGGATGTCCGATAATGGCTTTTTGCAGATATCCGATATTCCGATATTGTCCAACTCTTTAATTACCGATACCGATATCAACCGATACCGATATCAACAGATATATGCAGTCGTGGAATTAACACATTATTATGCCTAATTTGGACAACCAGGTATGGTGAAGATAAGGTACTTTTAAAAAAAATAAAAAAAATAAAATAAATAAATTAAAAACATTTTCTTGAATAAAAAAGATAGTAAAACAATATACAAACAGTTACATAGAAACTAGTAGTTAATGCAAATTAGTAAAATTAACTGTTAAAGGTTAGTACTATTATGTGTGCTTACGGACTGTATCCCTTGCAGACTGTATTGATATATATTGTAGGAACTAGAATATTAATAACAGAGAGAAACAACCCTTTTGTGTGAATGAGTGTGAATGAGTATAAATGGGGGAAGGAGGTTTTTTGGGTTGGTGCACTAATTTGAAGTGTATCTTGTGTTATTTTCTTTAAAAAAACAACAACAACAAAAACAACAACAATGATACAGATAATAAAAAAACCCGATACCGATGATTTCCGATTAAACATTTTAACGCATTTATCGGACATCCCTAATATATAATATATATATATATATATATATATATATATATATATATATATATATATATACTTTCCTGATGCACTATGAATGTGTATATATATATATATATATATATATATATATATATATATATATATATATATGTATGTATATATATATATATATATATATATATATATATATATATATATATATATATATATATATATATATATATATATATATATATATATATATATATAAATGTTCTGAGCCTTTATTTTTGTCTCTTGCAATGCATCTTCATCCTAATTTTAATGTTTATTATAATATTATAATATTTATTTATATCATAATTTGAATCATTTTGATGTATAGTTTTAACGCATTTTTGTGTCTTATGTGTCCTGACTTGAGAGACGACACCCTGTGGAAGACATGGGTCATTATAAATGAGGCGGTTTCCTAAAGGTCGACTATTGACTGTCCTTCAACGTGTGTTGACGTTTCCTGACCAAACCACTGGATGGCAGTACAGAGCTTTACTCTGGATGACATTAGAAAAGTCTCATTTGAACTATATTACTTGCTTTAACTTGATTTATGTGGCTGGCAAAACAAATGAGTCAAAAACACAAAAACACAATACTGATCACACACACCACTGATTGTTTATAGTTAGATACTCTTGTAAAGTAGCAGATACATGATATATCCACCTTGTTAGTAACAATGGCAGTAACAATTCACTGCAATGTATTGGGAAGTGTTTTTTTACTTGCCCGTCCTAATAGTGAGATGTGAATAAGTGCTTGTTGGGCATGATACAATATCACAAACACCTCTAAGCATAGCAATAACAATATGTATATTAAGGTTGATAAACACCATAGACAAAATGAACTGAAAAACTTTAAATAGTCAGTACACATCAGTAAGTATGTTCTGTATAAATGTTGACAGCGTAGTCACAAATGTACCTGCTTCAACAACTTCTTCTTTTCTCCTTTTTAATGGTGAATTGCAATCGGAATCCTCCCCCTTCGCTACGTAGCTAAGATGGCGACCATTGAATTAGTTATTGAGTGCAACATCTGGGCACTGACACTGCACTACATTTTGTGGTATGAGCAGAGGTGAGTCCTAACACGTTACATTTACCAAAGTAACATTTTGGATAATTTGTGCTTGTCAAAGTAGTTTAAATGCAAAGTTGTTTAAATGCAACAGACTTTATTTTGATTTGAGTTTTTTTGTAAAGAAGAACATTTTACTCTATTACATAGAGTTTCCTTCCAATCGATACTCATGTTAATATCATCATTGTATCGTTATATATATTTATAATCTATTGTTTACCATTTGGCTGGTCAGCAAACCTTCCAGTGGGCACGGTCACACCGATCTTGTGACGGAGCCTGTCTCTAACATGCACACACACACACACACACACACACACACACACACACACACACACACACACACACACACACACACACACACACACACACACACACACACACACACTCGCCTGTCTCTAACATGCACATGCACACAAGCACGTGCACACACATACAAACACGCACACACTTGCAGACACACATGCACACCCACACTCCCTATGGTTGTAGTGCCAGTACTGGTACCATTGCAAATAGCTATTACAAAACCCAAAACCAGTGAAGTTGGCACGTTGTGTAAATGCTAAATAAAAACAGAATACAAACATATCTTATGTGGTACTGTCAAAATTGAAATTGCAAAAAAACATATTAAACGTGAAAAAATAAAGGAATAAAATATTTGAACTCACAATTTGTAGAACACTTTTGACGCCGTATAAGCCAGTGGTACCGCTCGTGGTCTGTTGATTCGAGTGGAAGTGTCGGACATTTCCCCATTTCATCGCCGGGATAGCTGAGCTCGCTTCCGGGTTGGCCGACATCGTCTCACAAGATGTAGTTTCTCTTTAAATATCCTTCTTGAAAATGGCCTTGCAAGTATATATCTGCCACCTAATCAACCTTTTGTTCTCCTTCTTTGTGGGTTAAAAAAGTGAGTATCGGAGATTTCTCTGCTAGCCCGGTATGACTACGGCGCAACACTTCCTGCTTTAGTAAATTGCAACTTGTGATTGAATACTCACTTTGGAATGATAAGTGAGTATCCAATCACAGTCTCGTTAACATCAGGCTACTGTCAACAACTTGCGATATGATTGGCTATCGCAACTGTCTATCAACTGTATGTGTTCTCAAATTCATCCGTGGCTCTGCTGATCTGCTCAAACCAGTGAATAACCAATCACTGGACTCGTTATATATATATATATATATATATATATATATATATATATATATATATATATATATATATATATATATATATATCGTCCATCCAGCAATTCCATTTTTGAGCTGCTGGACAACTTAAGGGGATGATTTGGAGCCAGCACACTCCTATGGAAAAACTTGCAACATGCATTTCCTTGTGTCTGGATCATACCAGCACACCATCACAGTGTTTCTGGTGTGTTGTCCCAAGTGTTATGCTTTGTCACACAGGATGGCCAAGTACTGTACATCAAGTTGCCACACACTAAATGACACAAAGGCCAAAATCAAGTACTCGATCTGGGACATCTTTCTAGCGAGATAACAAGTCCTAGCTATGTTCCTCTTTGTAATCTCTGACTGTCTCATCCTTGTGTCATTGGAGCAGACGTGTACTACTATGTTTGCATAGCTAGTGGTGCGATAAGCCTGTCGTACGTGCTTACTGGTATTTTTTAAATTAATTAATTTATTTTTATTTATTTTTTTTGTCATAAAAAAATACAATCATGTGTGCTTACGGACTGTATCCCTGCAGACTGTGTTGGTCTATATTGATATATAATGTAGGAACCAGAAATATTAATAACAGAAAGAAACAACCCTTTTGACCGAATGAGTATAAATGGGGGAGGGAGGTTTTTTGGGTTGGTGCACTAATTGTAAGTGTATCTTGTGTTTTTTATGTTGATTTAATAAAAACATTTTTTATTTCTTGTCCGGCCCGGTACCAATCGATCCACGGACCGGTACCGGGCCGCGGCCCGATGGTTGGGGACCACTGCTCTCGAGCCTATATCTGCATTAATGTGATATTACTGACACTTAGTGACCAGTGTATGGGACTACACATCAGCACAATTTGTTTATTTGTGGGGATATTAGCTGTCCTCTTTTTATTTTTAAAAACACACCATAGATTCCAATATATTAATTATTTTATGAATCGACTATGAAAATTCTCATTTTTAAAAGGGCTGTTGACAACTTTGTATTTATTTTACTGTGTTTTAAAGTGACACTGCTGTTATTTCAACATTTATTCCAAAAGTATATTTATGCAGAAATCTGTGTGAATGCTCAAGAAATTGAACGAAATACTGATTTCTTCTTCCTTGAATTTCAAGGAAAAGAGGAATTGTTGGAATGTAATGATAATAATAATGGATTAGCATTATTTAGAGTTTTTTCTAGTGACTCAAAGCGTGTGACCCAGCTAACCTATAATTAATTCAATTAATTCAATCCACATTCACACATTGATGTGGGCAAGCTGCATTTGTAGCCACAACTGCCCTGTGGTAGTTGTGCCCAAGGACACAACAGCAGTGACATAAGATGGCGGACGCTAGATTCATACCAGGAACCCTCAAGTTACTACTACCCAGTGATGGGCAGTAACAAGCTGCATGTGGCTAAGCTACATAGCTTAACTACATTTTCCAGTAGCTTGGCAGTAGCTTTGCTACTTTTTTAACAAGTAGCTTTTCCTGTAGCTTAGCTACTTTTAGAGCCAAGTAGCGCAGTAGCTTCAAAGCTACAAGCTACAAAGAGAGAAACTGGACTGCAGATTCGACCCCCACCCCCTCCAAAATATGGAGAAAATACAGGTACCTGGATATATGAGAACATCCATACATACAGAGAAAATCCATGATGATTGATTGGTGTTCGTGTGATGAGTCACAATTGGCTAAAGTTAGGGCGAAACATTACGGACTAGCCAATCAGAGGCAAGATAAGGCGGGTCATCAAAAGTACCGTATTTTTCCGACTATAAGGCGTACTTAAAATCCTTTCATTTTGTCAAAAATCGACAGTGCGCCTAATGTACGGAATCATTCTGGTTGTGCTTACCGACTTCGAAGCAATTTTATTTTGTACAAGTGTGACCAGTAGATGGTAGTCACTCATAAGAGATAAGAGATATGTGTAGACTGCAATATGATGCCAGTAAACAACACCAAAACTTTAAATGTTCCATTGAAAATAAAGAACATTACACACGGCACTCAAAAATCTGTCAAAATGTTTTAGTGTGACTTTGAAGTCGCACCGCTTGATGGATTGTCAACCCATTACGGCTACTGTAATCAGAGATACAAGTATTACCATGGTGTGTGTATGAGGACTGCAAAATGGCACCCATTAACAGACATAGGATCTAGCATTTTGTTTCACAATATTATGCAAAACCAACTTTTCTTACCTTCTGGTACCTGCTGATGTGTATTTGGGATATGCATAAGTCCTGAAAATACACCGGTACAACAAAGATGACGGGGAGAAGACGCTGACGAAGGTGAGCCACGTAAATAAGATCGTCCACAAAACGGTGCATCCTGAAGCGACTGTCAGAAAGCGACTTGAAGATGGTCTGTAAAACATAATCTATGCAACATTTTGACCAAGGAACCATCATTACATGTTATGTAGACCACAAGGAAATGTCTTAAATTTAGAAAAAAATCATAATATGACCCTTTTAATGCGCCTAACAATCCGGTGCGCCCTATGGTCCAGAAAATACGGCAGTAAGCAAAATCATAACAGTCATGCAATCATGTCACATAACGACAGGGGAGTCAAAGACAGAGGGACGCTTCAAACTGACAACACAAAGAAAAAGCATACTTGAAAATGGCAAAGGGATTCTCTTCTGCAGATTAGATTTTTTGGTAACACTTTAAAATGGGGAACATATGAACCATTAATTAGTTGCTTATTAACATGCAAATTAGTAACATATTGGCTGTTAATTAGTCATTATTAAGTCCTTATTAATGCCTTAATCTGCATGGTCTTATTATACAACCAGTAAGCCATTAACTAAGAGTCTTCCCTAACCCTAACCCTAACCCCAACCCTAACCCTACCCCTACCCCTAACCCCAACCCCAACCCTAACTCTAACCCTGACCCTGACCCTGACCCTTACCCTAACCCAGTGGTTCTTAACCTGGGTTCGATCGAACCCTAGGGGTTCGGTGAGTCGGCCTCAGGGGTTCGGCGGAGCCTACGCCACGAAGGTAAAGACACATCCGACTTATCATGTAAATAAAAACTCTAATTTTACATCTGATTTGCAAGTTGCTTGATTGATTGATTGAAAATTTTACTAGCAGATTGCAAAGGAAGAGAATACACAGTACAGTTTACACAGTACAGTACATATTTCGTACAATTGACCACTAAATGGTAACACCCGAATAAGTTTTTCAACTTGTTTAAGTCGGGGTCCACGTTAATCAATACATGGTAATGTGTGTAAGGTGTGTAATTTGTTGTGAGTTCATGGACTGTGTTGGTTTTGTTCTTTAAACAAGGTAATGTTCATGCACGGTTCATTTTGTGCACCAGTAAAAAAACATATAACTTTTTCTTGAATTTGAAAAAAAAAACATTTTATTTTTCACTAAAGAGGGTTCGGTGAATGCGCATATGAAATTGGTGGGGTTCGGTACCTCCAACAAGGTTAAGAACCACTGCCCTAACCCAAACCTTAACCCTATGTTAATAAGCAACTAATTAATGGTTCATATGTTCCCCATACCAAAGTGTTACCGATTTTTTTCTTTAGTGATGAAGATGACGTTCAGTAAACCCACAATAATGCGTGTCCTTGGCCATATTTAGACAAATGTATGCGTTTAGAGAAAACAATGCCAAAAACCGCGGTTTTGGTTGTTTACCCTGTAAACCAAAATCATAACTGCTCTCTTAATCTAAGACGTCCAACACAAATTTAGGAACACACTTTAAGGTGATTTGAGTTCATGAAAAGTTTTACTGCACATAACCTTTACCAACACTTCCCAAACAACACACAAGTCATTGTTTTTTTTTTCCGTAAATATAAATAGTTTTTTTTTACTGTAGGTAAATATTGGGGTGCGGGGACCCCTAGAGGTAGTTTTAGGGTTTCCCCAGCTAAATGACAGATAGTTTATAGTAATGGACCCTTATTGGACCCTTATTAATCGAGAGTAACTTGTAGCTTAGCGTACTACATTTTCCAAGTAGCATGTCCATCACTGCTACTACCATGTGGCCACACCGCCATGGAAAATATATATCCTAAATGTTTTTAATGTTTTGGTGTTTGAATGGTTTAAACGGGCTGATAAATGTGAAAGTCATAAGCATTCTCAAGATTAATCAACACCTTGGAATGAATTATGTTCAGCCTTTGAGGTTCAGCTGTTCCCATTTTATTCCAAGAATTCCAGGAGATAGATGAGGCAGTGCGGACACAGGTGCCTAAAGCAAGGATGTTGAAGGGAAAACGACAAAGAGACAGCAAGAGGTGCACAATGGGACAAAGATCCACTACAATTCAAACTTTTCTCTTCTATCTGAGCTTTATTGGAAACATGTCCACAGTGAGTCCAACACTGGAATTAGATATTGATCCTTGTATGCCCTCCCCGACCTTCCCCCTTTCTCTACCTATAGTTTTGAGACCATACACCTCTTGTAGGGATTCCCTTTATTTCATTTAGTTTCTCCTACTTTGTCACGCTCGGGGATTCTTCTATTTTGGTATTCTGCTTTTAAACACGCCTTTGTTTCCATCATGTATGTCCGACAAGACATGAGTGCTTTAAAGAAGTCTTATGGTAGCATACATAGTAAAGTAAATGGATGGTGAAAATGGATTGCCTTCAGTGACAATTTAAAATGTAAAATAGTCATGAAAATAAAGAAAACACATTGAATGAGAAAGTGTGTCCAAACTTTTGGCCTGTACTGTATGTATATATATATATATATGTATGTATATATATATATATATATATATATATATATATATATATATATATATATATATATATATATATATATATATATATATATATATATATATATATATATATATATACACATATATATATGTATATATATCAGTGACGTGCGGTGAGGTTCATGGCTGGTGAGGCACTGACTTCATCACAGTCAGATTTACAAACATATGAACCCTAAAGAGTATCTTATTCACCATTTGATTGGCAGCAGTTAACGGGTTATGTTTAAAAGCTCATACCAGCATTCTTCCCTGCTTGGCACTCAGCATCAAGGGTTGGAATTGGGGGTTAAATCACCAAAAATTATTCCCGGGCGCGGCGCCGCTGCTGCCCACTGCTCCCCTCACCAAATGCAGAGGACAAATTTCACCACACCTAGTGTGTGTGTGACAATCATTGGTACTTTAACTTACCTTTAACTTTACACATACAAACTGTAGCACACAAAAAAGCACGTTTAATTAAAAAAACGTTATTATGGTCTTACCTTTACTTATAAGTGCGGGAACAGTGGTGTTCGTGTTGGAGGAGTTGTGAATGAATGAAATATGAAATCCGTGCTGCAGTCTGCAGGTGTACCTAATGTTGTGTCCCTGCAGTCGTTCACGGCTCCTCCGGCGCGAGCATTGTTGTTTTTGCACTTTTCGGCTTCTTGTTAAGTGACTTTTTTTGGGTGGATTCGGTCTTGCACGTGGAGGGTTTGGGTGTGGGCTTTGGTTGGTGTGGCGCTCCTGTCGGGGGTGTATTCTGCAGAGGGGGTGCATTAACCGGCACCAGGAGGCGGGATTACTGCAAGCCTCACACAGTGCGTCTTCGCAGCAGTTTTATGATTGCTCAGCACAAGAAATACGTTATACACATACAGTTGTTGACAAAATACACTGTACATTATATACCTCAGCTAACTAAACTATGGAAATGTATAATATAGTTCATATAGCAATACGGTCTCACTGCACAGCAGGCCAGCAGTTAGCCGAGTCCGCAATCCATGTTGAGGCACAACTGAGTGACGTGCCTCAACTGGCTGCTGATCACCGCAAGTCTCTTCTCAGTATTTGAACGGCAAATGTGAAAATTCAGCGATTTTGAATAAAAATGATCTAAAACTGGTGAAGTTAAATGGGAAATAACTTTATAGTATAATCACTGGATACATATAACAATTTAATTTTTTTTTTTTTCTTTTTCCATTTTTTTTCTTTCCATGATGGCAGGTGAGGCGGGGCCTCACCTGCCAGTGACCGCACGTCACTGATATATATATATATATATATATATGTGTGGGGAAAAATTTAATGGGAGCATTCGCATACCATGGTTTATATAGGGCACAGAGTGGGTGGGTATCCAGCACACCTTACAATAGTGGTAATAAAAGATGCAACCTATGCTTGAAAGATAAACTGTTTATTATCTACCGTCCAGACCTGTCATCCCTCAACAAGCGCAGCGAAATTGTAACAGCATGCCGCCATAGACGGAAACACCTCCTAGGTAACACATGAGCCAATCACCACGCCCCTACGCCAGCCTGTACCCACCCACTCTGTGCCCTATATAAACCATGGTATGCGAATGCTCCCATTAAAATCTCCTGATGATTGAGGGTACCCCCCCTCATGAAACAGGCCTGTAGAGATGAAATAGTCTTGTGATTTTTTTTCCCACACATACATATATTGCGCTCTGCTACGGTATCGAGCACTATTTTTTGGATAACCTTATTAAGACATATATATATATATATATATATATATATATATATATATATATATATATATATATATATATATATATATCATATATATATGGCCTCACCTGCCATCATGGAAAGAAAAAAAATGTAAAAAGAAAAAAAATTAATTAAATTGTTATATGTATCAAGTGATTATACTATAAAGTTATTTTCCATTTAACTTCACCAGTTTTAGATTATTTTTATTCAAAATCGCTGAATTTTCACATTTGCCGTTCAAATACTGAGAAGAGACGGTGCGGTGATCAGCAGCCAGTTGAGGCACGTCACTCAATTGTGCCTCAACATGGATTGCGGACTCGGCTAACTGCTGGCCTGCTGTGCACTGAGACCGTATTGCTATATGAATTATATTATACATTTCCATAGTTTAGTTAGCTGAGGTATATAATGTACAGTGCATTTTGTCAACAACTGTATGTGTGTAAAGTATTTCTTGTGCTGAGCAATCATAAAACTGCTGCGAAGACGCACTGGCTGAGGCTCGCGTAACCCCGCCTCCTGGTGCCGGTTAAGGCACCTCCGCAGCAGACTGCACCCCCCAACGGGAGCGCCACACCAACCAAAGCCCACACCCAAACCCTCCACGTGCAAGACCGAATTCACCCAAAAAAAGTAACTTAACAAGAAGCCAAAAAGTGCAAAAACAACATTGCTCGCGCCGGAGGAGCGTGAACGACTGCAGGGACACAACATTAGGTACACCTGCAGACTGCAGCACGCATTTCATATTTCATTCATTCACAACTCCTCCAACACGAACACCACTGTTCCCGCACGTATAAGTAAAGGTAAGACCATAATAACCTTTTTTTTAATTAAATGTGCTTTTTTGTGTGCTATAGTTTGTATGTGTAAAGTTAAAGTTAAGTTAAAGTACCAATGATTGTCACACACACACTAGGTGGGGTGAAATTTGTCCTCTGCATTCGACCTATCCCTTGATCACCCCCTGGGATGTGAGGGGAGCAGTGGGCAGCAGCGGCGCCGCGCCCGGGAATAATTGTTGGTGATTTAACCCCCAATTCCAACCCTTGATGCTGAGTGCCAAGCAGGGAAGAATGCTGGTATGAGCTTTTAAACATAACTCGTTAACTGCTGCCAATCAAATGGTGAATAAGATACTCTTTAGGGTTCATATGTTTGTAAATCTGACTGTGATGAAGTCAGTGCCTCACCAGTCATGAACCTCACCGCACGTCACTGATATATATATATATATATATACATATATATATATATATATATATATATATATATACACGTTAGGTCAGGAAAAAACACAGTGTGAAGTGAAGTGAATTATATTTGTATAGCACTTTTCTCTAGTGACTCAAAGCACTTTACATAGTGAAACCCAATCAGGGGAGCCGAAAAGGGGGGGTAAAGGAGACAGATTCTAGGGGCCCATGATGGAGGGGGGCCCAGAGAGGCCCCTAATAATGATGAAATTATAATACAGAAAAAATAATGACACTGTGTTGGGGGCCCTGTAAAGATTCTTTTCATGGGGCCCAAAATCCCTAGCGGCGCCCCTGAACCCAATATCTAAGTTACATTTAAACCAGTGTGGGCGGCACTGGGAGCAGGTGGGTAAACTGTCTTGCCCAAGGACACAACGGCAGTGACGAGGATGGCGGAAGTGGGGATCGAACCTGGAATCTTCATGTTGCTGGCATGGACGGCCGCTCTACCAACCGAGCCTCCCTGTGTGAATAAACACATAAAAAAACAACTATTAATTTAAATACTTATAGTAAATTGGATGTTTTTGTTGCCCTGGTCCATGATTACTTAAAAACGGTTATGGTTAACATTATGCAGATAAATAATTATAATAGATGGGTTTTAATATCCATATGAATACCCCGTCAGACCCTCTGTGCGTGGCGCTCCAGACTATAATTGATAGCTGTGGTCTTACACAAATAATAAATGAAACCACGCATCGCAACGGTAATACGATAGATCTAGTCCAGGGGTCGGCAACCTTTACCAGTCAAAGAGCCATTTTGACCAGTTTCACAAATAAAAGAAAACAATGGGAGCCACAATCATCAAAGTTTATTTATATAGCCCTAAATCACAAGTGTCTCAAAGGGCTGCACAAGCCACAACGACATCCTCGGCTCAGATCCCACATCAGGGCAAGAAAAAACTCAACCCAATGGGATACAATGAAAAACTTTGGAGGGGACTTTAAAAGGTACCTCGCTTTATTCACATTGGAAACCGCCTACTTCAGGAAAATAACTACTGGAGCGGCCATGCCAGCAAACTTGAGGATTCCAGGTTCGATTCCTGCTTCCGCCATCCTATTTACTGCTGTTGTGTCCTTGGGCAAGGCACTTCACCCACCTGCTCCCAGTGCCACCCACACTGGTTTAAATGCAGCTTAAATATGTTTCACAATGTAAAGCGCTTTGAGTCTCTCGAGAAAAAGCGCTATACAAATAGATTTTACTTCACATTCACATCGTGTCATGGTAACCATTGCTACATAATGTATGTTCGCACTAGCATATAGCAAACTGTAATAATACCATTAAAAAGGTCATTTAATAATAATGAAAACAGCTGCTTGACGAAAACTAAGCTTTACTCCCCCCCATGTTTTTTTCTTCCTATCTCCCTCTGGCTCACCTTCACTCATCACCTCATCTATTTCTCTCCCTCTGTTGCTAGGCAACAGACAGGAAGGAGGCAAGAAAACCACAGGAAGAGCTTGCAAGAGGAAGACTCAGATGTTGCATGGAATATTCCAGGGCCTTGTGACAACTCCGAGAGCGTTTTAGTCTTCATAATTCCTCAATAAAGTGTGAGATGTGTAAAAATGTGAATAAATTGTATGCTCAACTAGTAATCATTTGATGAGTAAACAGCATTATTTTATATTCATATATATTCATATATATGTATATATATATATATACATACATATATATATATATATATATATATATATATATATATATATATATATATATATATATATATATATATATATATACATATATATATATATATATATATATACACACACACATATGTATATATATATATACATATACAGTATATATACGGTATATACATATATATATATATATATGTCTTAATAAGGTTATCCAAAAAATAGTGCTCGATACCGTAGTAGAGCGCAATATATGTATGTGTGGGAAAAAAATCACAAGACTATTTCATCTCTACAGGCCTGTTTCATGAGGGGGGGTACCCTCAATCATCAGGAGATTTTAATGGGAGCATTCGCATACCATGGTTTATATAGGGCGCAGAGTGGGTGGGTACAGGCTGGCCTAGGGGCGTGGTGATTGGCTCATGTGTTACCTAGGAGGTGTTTCCGTCTATGGCGGCATGCTGTTACAATTTCACTGCGCTTGTTGAGGGATGACAGGTCTGGACGGTAAATAATAAACAGTTTCTCTTTCAAGCATAGGTTGCATCTTTTATTACCACTATTGTAAGGTGTGCTGGATGCAAGAATTTGCCATGTTATTGAATATTCAACATTATTGTCTTTGAGGTCCCAAATGTGTTTGCTGAGTTCTGTGGTATTTCGCAGGTTTTTGTTCCTGAAAGAAGCCTTGTGATTGTTCCATCTGGTTTTGAATTCTCCCTCGGTTAATCCTACATATGTGTCGGATGTGTTAATGTCCTTGCGTATTACCTTAGATTGGTAGACAACTGATGTTTGTAAGCACCCCCCGTTGAGAGGGCATCAGTTGTCTACCAATCTAAGGTAATACGCAAGGACATTAACACATCCGACACATATGTAGGATTAACCGAGGGAGAATTCAAAACCAGATGGAACAATCACAAGGCTTCTTTCAGGAACAAAAACCTGCGAAATACCACAGAACTCAGCAAACACATTTGGGACCTCAAAGACAATAATGTTCCATCCATCCATCCATTTTCTACCGCTTATTCCCTTTGGGGTCGCGGGGGGCGCTGGAGCCTATCTCAGCTACAATCGGGCGGAAGGCGGGGTACACCCTGGACAAGTCGCCATCTCATCGCAGGGCCAACACAGATAGACGGACAACATTCACACTCACATTCACACACTAGGGCCAATTTAGTGTTGCCAATCAACCTATCCCCAGGTGCATGTCTTTGGAGGTGGGAGGAAGCCGGAGTACCCGGAGGGAACCCACGCAGTCACGGGGAGAACATACAAACTATGTTGAATATTCAATAACATGGCAAATTCTTGCATCCAGCACACCTTACAATAGTGGTAATAAAAGATGCAACCTATGCTTGAAAGAGAAACTGTTTATTATTTACCGTCCAGACCTGTCATCCCTCAACAAGCGCAGCGAAATTGTAACAGCATGCCGCCATAGACGGAAACACCTCCTAGGTAACACATGAGCCAATCACCACGCCCCTAGGCCAGCCTGTACCCACCCACTCTGCGCCCTATATAAACCATGGTATGCGAATGCTCCCATTAAAATCTCCTGATGATTGAGGGTACCCCCCCTCATGAAACAGGCCTGTAGAGATGAAATAGTCTTGTGATTTTTTTCCCACACATACATATATATATATATATATATATATATATATATATATATATATATATATATACACGGTATATACATATATATATATATATATATATATATATATATATATATATATATATATATATATATATATATATGTATTAGGGTTGTACGGTATACTGGTACTAGTATAGTATTGTGATACTAATGAATCAAAAACGGTACTATACTCTGTTTGAAAAGTACCGTTTCGCCATATTTTTTTTTTCAGGCATGATGGCACATCAACGGCACATCGTCGTCACGTCGTGACATTGCTGGTTCTACGAGCAGATGAGCATGTTCGGCAGCGCACAACCACAGAGTACTTACAAGCAGACACAGTGTGTAGACAGAAAAGGGAGAACGGATGCATTTTGGCTTGAAACCTAACGAAAAAGTTGAAGTTATAGCACTTAAACGCCCACAGGAAGAGGTGCTTTAAAACATGGCTAGCTCGTTAGCGGCTAATGTCCATCCGCAGTGTTTTAGCTACTTCTGAATCACTAATCCTTGCCTCCATGGCGACAAATAAAGTGAGTTTCTTACAAGTATCATCCCTGCAGGACGAGGAATAGCTAAACATGCTTCACTACACACAGTAGCTCACTGGCGTCACAATGTAAACAAATGCCATGGGTGGATCTACGCCTGACATCCACTGTAATGATACCAAGTACAAGAGCGTATCTAGTCAATACTAGATTATTAATCTATTTTTGCAGCTTGTCCTTTATAATTTTGACAAAATAATAGAATGGGAAATGACACAATATGTTACTGCATACGTCAGCAGCGAAATTAGGAGCCTTTGTTTGCTTACTTACTACTAAAAGACAAGTTGTATTGTATGTTAACTATTTTATTTAAGGACAAAATGTGTTCTTTGATTGCAATAAGAAACAGATGTTTAATGTTGTGGAGGGAGATGTGGCCAGCGCGCTTGCAGGAGCAAAGTTCACCGCCGCTGTCCATGGAGCTGAGGACGAGCACCATCGGGTAGGGGCGGGGCATGTGCTGACGGCGAGACACAGCTGGCAGGTGATTAGAGTTCACAGGTGGTACGTGTTAATCTAATCATCTGTTGTCTTTAACAGTGAGCGGCCGGGTGCAGGAGGAAGAGTATTGGAGAGACTAAAAAGTCTGGAAAGAACGTGTCTGTTGAAGAGCTTGTGAAAAATCATTAAAATCTTTGTCAACTCTGCGCAACTGGCATCTGGCGTATGTATCAGTAGGACCGCAAGTACGCGACTTCTACAAATGTACTGTAAGATTTTTTATTAAAATAAAGCCAATAATGCAATTTTTTGGGGTCTGCTTTATTAAGAAAAGTATCGAAAAACACTTTGGTACCGGTACCAGGAGCAAAATATTGGTATCGAGTCAACCCTGATATATATATTTATATGTAAAGGCTGTCAAACTAAACGAGTTAACTCATGTGATTAATCACAAAAAAATGATCGTATTAGACATGATAACACTTTGACTATGTTTACACTGCAGACCAAAGTGGACCAAATCAGACTTTTTCTAAATCAGATTTTTCCAGCTGACTGTTTACATGTAAAATGTGGCCCTAATGTGGCCTTTACGTCACTTGCATGCAGGGTTTGATACAGTGCAAGAAAGTTGACCGGGTTCTGTAAATGAACTAATGGCTGCAACACGAGAAAACATGGACGCCACAGAACTGCGTGTTAGTGGGTTTGTGGAGGATGTAGGCAGAAACAACTGCAGGAGAAGGAAGAAGAGAAGTGCAAAAAGGAAAGTGATTGTGCTGCGCACACGAATGACATATTCAACCAAAGATGACGTAAAAGTCTCAAAAGCTTGCATTGCCGTTTAGACTACAGTCACATTTGAAGAGATCTGATTCCAAACAGGGCAGCACAGTGTTACAGGGGTTAGTGCGTCTGCCTCACAATATGAAGGTCCTGGGTTCGATCCTGCGCTCGGGATCTTTCTGTGTGGAGTTTGCATGTTCTCCCCGTGACTGCATGGGTTCCCTCTGGGTACTCCGGCTTCCTCCCACCTCCAAAGACATGCACCTGGGGATAGGTTGATTGGCAACACTAAATTGGCCCTAGTGTGTGAATGTGAGTGTGAATGTTGTCTGTCTATCTGTGCTGGCCCTGCGATGAGGTGGCGACTTGTCCAGGGTGTACCCCGCCTTCCGCCCAATTGAAGCTGAGATAGGCTCCAGCACCCCCCGCGACCCCGAAAGGGATAAGCGGTAGAAAATGGATGATTCCAAACGGATTCGGACTGCCCAAATGTGGCCCAAATGTGATGCAAAAATATCAGAATTTAAGCACGTTGGAGCTTTTGGACTGGCAGAATAAATCAGATCTATGTCACTTGAGGGCAAAAAAGTCAGATTAGGTGTCCAAACGTAAACAGAATGCTTGATTAATCATACAATTTATTTTGACCGTACAAGCTCTTTTACCTTACCCACTATATCAGATCTGGGCAAATTAAGGCCCAGAGGCCACATGCGGCCCGTTGAGCTTTTCAATTTGGCCCGCCGGACATTCCCATCTTTAAGATGGAAACTGTAGCTGCCATTATGATGTGCAGTGATGTTTTCTAATGACCGTAAGTCTTGAACTATACAAAGTATTTAAATGGTTGGAATCTGCGCTTTGGGATGATATACCAGTTACTATGGTCATCTAATTAGTTACTATGGTAATCTACGTCACAGCAGCTCAGACGAGGCACCAAGCAGTGTGGGCCGGAAGCGTTTCCACAGACGTGAAAGGAGATTTACACAACAAAGTTCTAAAGCTTAGTGATGTATCAAATTGTAGGTGGGTTTATTTTGTACCCTTCGTGTTCATATTTCAGCGTGGGGGGGGGGGGGGGGGGGGGGGGGATATATTTGCAGGCAGCATACCCCTTCCCCTTCGAGCTGTCCTGGATGAACTGAAATTATTTTTTCCAATCATTTTGGAACTTGCAAGCGTACTTCTTCTTCTTACTCGTCGTCGCCATGTCTCTTCTTCGTTCTTCTGCTTCATCTCTGTTATGTTTTTGGACATTACTACTTGCCGTGCCGTAGTTTTGAAGCAATGCATGATGGGAATCCGGATGTTGTATGTCAGTGTATTAACGTGCCGACTGGAATAAACACACGCTGCGAAATAGTTCCGTACCTGCCTACTTTATGGGTGGGAAATCGGGAGAAATTCGGGAGAGTGGTGGCCCCGGGAGATTTTCGGGAGGGGCACTGAAAAATCGGCAGTCTCCCGGGAAAATCGGGAGGGTTGGCAAGTATGCATTATGCCTCTAGCACTATTTATCCTTTTTTAAGATTTTTTTGGGAGATATAAAAAAAAAAGCCATTTTCTGTGGGTTACTCGCCATCATCATTTGGACACCTCTAATCATACATTTGCGCATTTGTAGTGTGAAACATGTATATTAAATGAAATGACAAACTCAAAATAATTTAGCATTATTTAGTGTAGTAATTGAACTCATCCGAAAGAGTCTTTCAATGTGTAATTGCCTTTCCGCATTCCCTGGATTCATAGACACATGCGCAGAAACAAGGGATGCAGACGTGGGGGTGCATAAATTCCAATGAGAAGAACGTCTCGCAAGAATACGGTGAGAAATGCTGTGGCACTCGACAGAAAATTGTCTCCAGACTCTAAGTGGAAAAAAATGCTTATCATCGAGTACAAACAGCCGTTTGGTTGCAGAGTGTCGAAGTCGCTTCCTAGCTGTCCCACTGTCAGACACGGCACAGGAGCCCAGCGTGCAGGTTTTAACAAAGTTTTAATGATAATGCTTCAACAAAAGTTTTCTCTCCAGTAGAACGTGACCTTTCAACCACGTCCGTATCCTCTCTCCCTATCTGCTCCCGGCTGATTACTGTTAAAGACAAAAGATGATTAGATTACCATGTACCACCTGTGAAATCTAATCACCTGCCAGCTGTGTCTCGCCCTATCCGATGGTGCTCCGCCCTCAACACCATCGACAGAGGCGGTGACCTTTGCTCCTGCAGGCGCGCTGATCACACTCTCCCTCCACACAGAGGCACAAGGGGAAAGGTAAGCCAACAGTGCCATCACCTGTATAATCAAGGATTTCTTGAGGTGGACTAAAATAGTTTTTGAGTAGTAAATAGTATTTGTTGTGTACATAGTTAGTGAATTGTAACTGCCTGCAGGTCTCACCTGGCTTTCAAAGTAAATAGTATTATCAATATTTGTTACATCCCTAATTAGCATATTGCATTCTCTTCCTCTGCCCACAATCCCACATAGTAAACAAGCTAAAATTGTACATTTGTATGCAAGTACAACACTTAAAACCTTTAATGTAAGTCTATGTGGATTAAGCAAAGAAGTCGAACAATGTACTAATATGATCCTGTTCAGGAAGCTGCTCAAACTCATGGGGTCTGACCTACTAAAGGTTGGCATGTACTAAAACACATGCAAACTTAATAACACACGCAAAGCTGATTTACTAAGAGGATTGCTTCATTTAGTATGTCTGTCTTCGTAAATATGAGGAATATTTGCTGACCATCAGAACACCCGTAATACTGGGATGAAAAGACGCAAGTATAATTATCGAGCACACGCAATGTGATTTGTCAAAACTGATCACTGTTCTGCAGGCGCTATCTTTAGCACATATAAACAGTATGTGCAAACTGGTGGTTGCGTACAAGGCTGTGAGAAAAGAGGGAATCCTCCATCCGACATATGCTTGTCAACATATGTGGGCTGTCATTAATAAAAACTATTAGACATAGCTTCTATTCATCACCAATCATCATCATTGGCCATAACCACAACACCAGGAGGAGCTCCACTAACCACGTTAAACACAGATTCCGATCTAACAAAGGTCTTAACTCATTCTCTTTTTCTGCCACATCAATGTGGAATGCACTCCCAACAGGTGAAAAAGAAAGGGCATCTCTATCCTCCTTCAAAACCGCACTAAAAGAACACCTCCAGGCAACTTCAACCCTAAACTACAAACCCCGTTCCCATATGAGTTAGGAAATTGTGTTAGATGTAAATATAAACGGAATACAATGATTTGCAAATCATTTTCGATGCTACAAATATTTATGCTCAGTCATTCACAAACAAGGACAGGGCGAGGGTCACCACTTTGTCAACAAATCCGTAAACAAATTGTTGAACAGTTTAAGAAAAACCTTTCTCAACCAGCTATTGCAAGGAATTTAGGGATTTCACCATCTACAGTCCGTAATATTATCAAAGGGTTCAGAGAATCTGGAGAAATCACTGCACGTAAGCAGCTAAGCCCGTGACCTTTGATCCCTCAGGCTGTACTGCATCAACAAGCCACATCAGTGTGTAAAGAATATCACCACATGGGCTCAGGAACACTTCAGAAACCCACTGTCAGTAACTAACGTTGGTCGCTATATCTGTAAGTGCAAGCTAAAACTCTCCTATGCAAGGCGAAAACCGTTTATCAACAACACCCAGAAACGCCGTCGGCTTCGCTGAGCCTGAGCTCATCTAAGATGGACTGATACAAAGTGGAAAAGTGTTCTGTGGTCTGACGAGTCCACATTTCAAATTGTTTTTGGAAACTGTGGACGTCGTGTCCTCCGGACCAAAGAGGAAAAGAACCAACCGGATTGTTATAGGCGCAAAGTTCAAAAGCCAGCATCTGTGATGGTATGGGGGTGTATTAGTGCCCAAGACATGGGTAACTTACCCATCTGTGAAGGCGCCATTAATGCTGAAAGGTACATACAGGTTTTGGAGCAACATATTTTGCCATCCAAGCAACGTTACCATGGACGCCCCTGCTTATTTCAGCAAGACAATGCCAAGCCACGTGTTACATCAACGTGGCTTCATGGTAAAAGAGTGCGGGTACTAGACTGGACTGCCTTTAGTCCAGACCTGTCTCCCATTGAAAATGTGTGGCGCATTATGAAGCCTAAAATACCACAACGGAGACCCCCGGACTGTTGAACAACTTAAGCTGTACATCAAGCAAGAATGAACCTGAGAAGCTTAAAAAATGTGTCTCCTCAGTTCCCAAACGTTTACTGAGTGTTGTTGAAAGGAAAGGCCATGTAACACAGTGGTGAACATGCCCTTTCCCAACTACTTTGGCACGTGTTGCAGCCATGAAATTCTAAGTTAATTATTATTTGCAAAAAAAAAAATAGAGTTTATGAGTTTGAACATCAAATATCTTGTATTTGTAGTGCATTCAATTGAATATTGGTTGAAAAAGATTTGCAAATCATTGTATTCCGTTTATATTTACATCTAACACAATTTCCCAACTCATATGGAAACGGGGTTTGTAACACCCTCCCTTCCTCATCATACCTCTTCAGATGTAAATAATCAAATGTAAACAATCAAATGTAGTGACTTTTTCTTATAATTTCTGATCTCTCTCTCTGTGTCCAATACTTGCTGTACATATGTACCAAGTCAGACCTACACTGTTCCAATGTCAATTTCTCTGATGACGCAATTGTTGATGACTGAAGTGTTGATACCAACCAAACTTTACCCCCCCCCCCTCCATATCCCACAAATAATGTAAATAATTCAATTTATATACTGTGATGATTATCTTGTGTGATGACTGTATTATGAAAATAGTACACATCTGTATCATGAATCAATTTAAGTGGACCCCGACTTAAACAAGTTGAAAAACTTATTCGGGTGTTACCATTTAGTGCTTAATTGTACGGAATATGTACTTCACTGTGCAATCTACTAATAAAAGTTTCAATCAATCAATCGCAGCAGCATCGATTGATGCGTTTTTGTGTCTTCTGGCGTTTTTTTAAAATGCCGTTAATTTTTTCATTAAGAAAAATATATTATCATAACATATCTCATATATGAAAAAATATCTTTCAATATGTATTTTCTTGCATTTGGATCATTCCAGACCAGTGTTGGGACTACTATTATTACTGTAACGCTGTTATTTTTGGCGGTAACTAGTAGTCTAACGCGTTATATTTTATATTCAGTAACTCAGTTACCGTTACTAAATGATGCGTTACTGCGTTATTTTACGTTATTTTTTATGTAGTATCGGCTAGAAACAGAAGATCCGAGTGTGTTTTTTTGGAGCACTGCGGTGTCGTTCTTCTGTTTCACAAGGAAAAGAAGAGGCACGCTTTGTGTGGGTGTGTGTGTGTGTGTGTGTGTGTGTGTGTGGGGGGTGGGGGGGTGTGTCTGTGTTTACTAACAAGACAACATGGTGGAGCCAGAAGTAGAGTTTCTTAACATTGAGATATTCTCACTACTTTTCTTTTGTCGAGCACAAAGAAAAGACAATTTTAGTTGAACGTAAGTTGTGTCTTGGATCAAAGATCCTATCTACTGCCCAAAACAGCAATTCAAATCTGCTGAAACAGCTACAAAAGCAGTATGCTTCGACAAAGCTAGTAAAGAGAGACACACTTCACCTCCACCTCCAACAGCGGCTGGATTTTAACGGAGGGACTGCTAGCCAAGACAACATTGATAGAGCCATTGCAGCGTATGTGCTAGAAGACATGCAGGCTATTTCTACAGTGGAGTCACCCGATTTCAGGCAGCTGGACACAGTGGACAGTGAGAACATAAACATGGAAAGCGAGCTAAAGAAAACACTCAAAACTCTGCCTCTGCTCATCATTCAGCACTCAAGGTACACACACTCTGTCAATTCTCTTATGTACTCTTTCATTCTAGACTTCTAGAGTGTTTGATTATCACATCACTCTAAATGTATAGTTTATAAAGTTCACAAACTTAAAGAAGGATCCTAGTGGGCCAGGCCAATCTTTCCTTATCTCTAAACTAAAACTGGGGAAATGCGTAGAGTGTTCTGGGCTTCAGTACAGTGTTGATCTCATGAAGACATGATTTTATTTCCGAATTCCTTGAGAGAAAAAACATGCCTGGTTAGGTATTGTGTATGTCATGTGTGCCTTCCTTGGGTGAAGCCAGGTTTACAGTTATGTTGTGACATGTTGTTATTATGCTGTTTGTTACTTATGTATGTTATGTTGCAGCTATTTAAAATAATTTTGTCAATTTGTTCTGGCCCGAAATAAATTGGCCCTTTGAAACATATCTTTGTCTTTGTGTGTTGTATGTAGACCACATTGCTTAGCAGAGTTCAGTGATGCAAATGCATGTCAAGTTGATCAACAGATTGTATTTTTCTCCAGTGCAATAACAGTACTGAAATGAGGGCTAAAAGGGCATTAATGGGAGCCTTAAAAAAAAGGAGGAAAAAATAAGTAACTAAATAGTTACTTTTCACAGTAACGCATTACTTTTTGGTGTAGGTAACTGAGTTAGTAACTGAGCTACTTTTGAAATAAAGTAACTAGTAACTGTAACTAGTTACTGGTTTTCAGTAACTAACCCAACACTGTTCCAGACGCATGAAAGCGCTGCTGTTGTGATGATCCACCGCCTCCCTGCCTAACATGATAAAAATGGTTTTAGTTGCCTACAGATTGCGATTGTATGTTGCAAAAAAAGGTGGTACATATTATACAAAACCCAAAACCAGTGAAGTTGGCACGTTGTGTAAATCGTAAATAAAAACAGAATACAATGATTTGCAAATCCTTTTCAACTTATATTCAATTGAATAAACTGCTAAGACAAGATATTTACTGTTCGAACTGAGAAACTTAATTTTTTTTTGCAAATAATCATTAACTTAGAATTTACAGGGGCATTTTTACCACTGTGTTACATGGCCTTTCCTTTTAACAACACTCAGTAAACGTTTGGGAACTGAGGAGACCAATTTTTGCAGCTTTTCAGGTGGAATTCTTTCCCATTTTTGCTTGATGTTCATCTCAAGTTGTTCAACAGTCCGGGGTCTCCTTTGTGGTATTTTAGGCTTCATAATGCGCCACACATTTTCAATAGGAGACAGGTCTGGACTACAGGCAGGCCAGTCTAGTACCCGCACATTTTTATACTTCGAAGCCATGCTGTTGTAACACGTGGCTTGGCATTGTCTTGCTGCAATAAGCATGGGCGTCTATGATAACATTGATTGAAACCTGTGTGTACCTTTCAGCATTAATGGTGCCTTTACAGATGTGTAAGTTACCCATGCCTTGGGCACTAATACACCCCCATACCATCACAGATGCTGGATTTTGAACTTTGCGCCTAGAACAATCCGGATGGTTCTTTTCCTCTTTGTTCCGGAGGACACGACGTCCATAGTTTCCAAAAACAATTTGAAATGTGGACTCGTCAGACCACAGAACACTTTTCCACTTTGCATCAGTCCATCTTAGATGAGCTCGGGCCCAGCGACCAACTGTAGTTACTGACAGTGGTTTTCTGAAGTGTTCCTGAGCCCATGTGGTGATATCCTTTACACACTGATGTCGATTTTTAATGCAGTACCACCTGAGGGATCGAATGTCACGGGCATTCAATGTTGGTTTTCGATCTTGCTGTGATTTGTCCAGATTCTATGAACCTTTTGACGATATTGCGGACCGTAGATGGTGAAATCCCTAAATTCCTTGCAATAAAACTTGTTGAGAAATGTTATTCTTAAACTGTTCGACAATTTGCTCACGCATTTGTTCACAAAGTTGTGACTCTCGCCCCATCCTTGTTTGTGAATGACTGATTTCATGGAAGCTGCTTTTATACCCAATCATGGCACACACCTAATTAGCCTATTCATCTGTGGGATGTTCCAAATAAGTGATTGATGAGCATTCCTCAACTTTCTCAGTCTTTTTTGCCACTTGTGCCAGCTTTTAAATTTTTTTTGTTGCAGACATCAAATTCCAAATGAGCTAATATTTGCAAAAAATAACGTTTACCAGTTCGACCGTTAAGTATCTTGTCTTTGCAGTCTATTGAATATAGGTTGAAAAGGTTTTGAAAATCCTGCCATGAGGTGGCGACTTGTCGAAGATGCAGCTGAGATAGGCTCCAGCATCCCCCCGCTACCCCTAGAGGGATGGATGGATGGATGGATTTCAAAATCATTGTATTCTGTTTTTAATTACGATTTACACAACTTGCCAACTTTACTAGTTTTGTGTTTTGTATCATCATAACATATCTCATATATGAAAAATATATTTCAATATGTATTTTCTTGCGTTTGGATCATTCCAGACGCATGAAAGAACTGCTGTTGTGATGATCCACCGCCACCCTGCATAACATGATAAAAATGGTTTTAGTTGCCTACAGATTGCGATTGTATGTTGCAAAAAAGGTGGTACATATTATAGATGTGTGCTGTTAGTTCGACAACATTGCACACATTTTGGAGTGCATGATGTGGAGGGCACATAATGTACACATAAACCTCATTTAAATAAGGTGGTCCACACCACTTTTCAATTGTTCATGCAGTCTTAGTAGATCATATGCAACGCATAGTACAGGTAAGTTCGCATGCACTGTTTAGCACGTGTTATTTGGATCCTAGTAGCTCAAGCCCAAAGTGTTTACAAAGTACACGGAAGAAAAATCCTGATAAATGGATATTTATTTTATTTGTTGTGTTGAAAAAATTGGAACAGGAGATGAACAAATGTGTTGGAAAATGTTATGAAGCTGTAAGGGGGTAGGATTAAATAAACTCTGTTTCTTCCTACTCCTCACAGGACATGTTGGAATGTGAAATTGTGATGTATACATTGTAACTATATGCATGTTCGGAATAAACAAATACCAATAAATTACACCAATTTAGTGCGTGGAAATGCACTGATTGAGTCAAAATGCAAATAAAAGTGTTTCTACATGCATTTACTGTACACATGAGTTTGTTCTGAAAAAAGGACACCAACCTCGGCAAGGTAAACATTTATTTAAGCTGAGCTATAAAGAAAAAGAACATAAAAACGCCAAAAACTAACCTGAACTCCTAAGGGTTAATAATTTTTTTTTTTACACGAGGCAGAGGGTCCTCTCCATCCTTAGTGCATTGTTTTTTAACCACTGTGCCGCGGCACACTGGTGTGCCGTGAGATGCAGTCTGGTGTGCCGTGGGAGATTATGTAGTTTCCCCTATTTGGGTTAAAAATATTTTTTGCGAACCAGTAATTATAATCCGCAAATAATGTGCCATTGTTTAGTGTTGGTGCTGTCTCGAGGTTAGCAGAGTAACCATGTTATTCTCTTCCATATCAGTAGGTGGCAGCCGGTAGCTAATTGCTTTGTAGATGTCGGGAACAGGTCGTGCAGGTAAAAAGGTATCTAATGCTTAAACCAAAAATAAACAAAAAGTGAGTACCCTTAAGAAAAGGCATTAAAGCTTAGGGATGGCTATGTAGAATGAAACTAAAACGGAACTGGCTACAAAGTAAACAAAAACAGTATGCTGGACGACAGCAAAGACTTACAGCGTGTGGAGCAGAGACGGCGTCCACAAAGTACATCCGTACATGACATGACAATCAACAATGTCCACACAAAAAAAGATAGCGACAGCTTAAGTATTCTTGATTGCTAAAACAAAGCAGATGCGGGGAATAGCGCTCAAAGGAAGACATGAAACTGCAACAGGAAAATACCAACAAAACAGGAAAAGCCACCAAAATAGGAGCGCAAGACAAGAACTAAAACACTACGGACGGGAAAACACCAAAAAACTCAAAATAAGTCACGGCGTGATGTGACAGGTCGTGACAGTACACCTAGTTTGAGACAAGAGCTATAGTGATGCATGGTTGGTTATGGTTTGAATTCATATCCAACAATTGCGACAACAACTTTCATTTCTTAATGATTTCTGCTGGTGGTGTGCCTCCAGATTTTTTCAATAATTTTTTTTTTACCTCAGCTCAAAAAAGGTTTAAAAACACTGCCTTAGTCTACTGGTGTGTAAACAAGAATTTGGTTGGGTTTTCTGCGTCATCCAAATGTGGACTATCTTGAGTCAGTAACGTGGTTTATTTCCATGCAAGTGAATTTCAGCCTTATCTCCTCGCAGTTCGTTTTCACTCTGCTTTTGATTCTTTCTCTTCCTCGTGGCAAAGCACAGCAGCAGCAATTGCGTATCCTCTATGTCACCTCCACTCCTCGCCTCCCGGCCCCCGCCTCCCTCCGTCTCCTGCTGTTTCCGCCCTCCCTTGCCTTTGCTGTGCGTTTGCAGATGAAACGGGCAGCCTGCCAGTTTTTCATATTTCTTGGCAGCAAAATGGCTCGTCAACTTCCTAGTGGTGGGCAGTGGGAGGGGCCGGGGCTCGCAAAAGGTTACATTTGCACAAAGTGTGTGTGTGTGTGTGTGTGTGTGTGTGTGTGTATATAAAAAAAATGGAAAAAGAAAGGGGAAGGGAAACAGAAAGAGAGAGCAAGCTCGGCTGTATCAGCTCGACAACTTCAGCGTTCTGGCTTGATGGAAAGAAAAAAAAAGCCTCCTAGGGGAATATTCAGTATGCAAGAGTATCGAGTTGCATGCCATTACAATGATGTCTGTCCCTCTCTTTTTTGTCTACCTCCTTTGGAATGTTCCACACAAACACACACACACACACGTTTACATGTACGCACCCACATACACACACACACACATGCAAACACTTTCCCTCCTTTTCTGCTTCTCTGTATAAAAAGTCCTCTGACAGGCGATAGGTCTGGGATGTAGGTAGGTGGGTTCATGGTGTGTGTAATCGTTTTGGGTCATGTGACTACCTTAATGAGCTAATTAGACTGCCAAACAGATAAGAGTAATAAGAGTTTACATGTCAAAGTGGTGGAAAATGGTGGTGAGATGTTTATTGGTTGGTATCCTATTGGTATCAGAATCAGAATCGTTTTATTGCCATTGTTTGAGAACGGGTTCACAAACTAGGAATTTTTCTTGGTGCAATTGTGCAACATAAAACACATATAACACAGATTTGGTAATAACAAGAGCTGTAACTGAGCTATCAGATCTTGTTATAGACTTAGAAGGAATTCTAGGGAGCTACTGTTGGGAGCTATTGTTCATGTGCCTGATGGCCAAGGGGAAACAACTGTTCAGGTGGCGGGAGGTGTGGGTCTGGATGGACCGTAGTCTCCTGCCTGAGGAGAGAGGGGAGAATAGTGTGTGTCCAGGGTGAGAAGAGTCAGCTGTGATCCGACCCACACGCCTCCTGGTCCTGGAGGAGAACAGGTCCTGGAGAGATGGGAGCTTGCAGCCAATCACCTTCTCAGCAGCACGTACGATGCGCTGCAGGCGATGCTTATCCTGGACTGTGGCGCCGGGGAACCACACGGTGATGGAGGAGGTCAGGATGTACTCGATGATGGCTGAGTAAAACTGCACCAGCATCTCCGTCGGCACCTTAAGTTTCCTCAGCTGCCGCAGGAAGTACATCCTCTGCTGGGCCTTCTTGATGAGGGAGCTGATGGTCGACTCCCACTTGAGGTCTTGGGTGATGGTGGTGCCCAAAAAACGGAAGGAGTCCACAATGGAGACGGGGGTGGGAGAGTCAATCAGGGTGAGGGGGGATGGTGGGGCTGTGACTTTTCTGAAGTCCATGATCATCTCCACTGTTTTCTGGGCGTTCAGCTCCAGGTTGGTGTGGCTGCACCATCATGTATCCTGTTGGGCAGTAGGTACATTTAAAAACCTCACTCCCGGACGCCTTAGGAGTGTTGCGTTTGGTTCGCATGGTAGCGAAGGTCGTGTTTCCAAGGTGCAGCAGGGAACCGCCGGCGGCAGCTTGTAGGTAAAATGATGATTTAATCCACCCGCACAAGACACATTTCAAACCAGCGTACCGCTGGGAACATACGAGATGCTCGAGGCTAGCTTAGCATATAGCAATGAAAAAGTATTTTGCATAGCAAATGAAAAATACTACCCACTAAGGAGTAGCGTAAAGCCAAAAACAAACTGTTGTGCGTAGCAAACATTTATCCAGCGACTAATGCTGGGGGGCCTAAGAATATATAGATGAGTGATTAACTCAGAACCCAAAGCAACAAGAAAAGTAAACAAAGTAAGGAGTGCTGAGGAAAAAACAGAACACTAAACTGTGCTTAGTAACAATGGGTTATACTTGTATAGCGCTTTTCTACCTTCAAGGTACTCAAAGCGCTTTGACACTATTTCCACATTCCCCCATTCACACACGGAGCAAGGGTGAAGTGTCTTGCTCAAGGACACAACGGACATGACGAGGTTGGCAGAAGGTGGGGATTGAACCAGGAATCCTCAGGTTTCTGGCACGGCCACTCTCCCAACTGCGCCACGCAAACAAGACATGACCCGGGACATCGTGTCATGACAATACTCCTCACTGGAGGAGCTGGTGGCGTCGTCGGATGCACTGGAGGCAAGAGGTCATAGTCTGACCGACTGGAGGCAAGGTTGGAGGCAGAGCTGGCGTCGGAGCCACTGGAAGTGCTGGCTGTCAAGCAGGTCTAGAAGTTAGAGCGAGGTCGGCTCACAAGAAGCGGATCCTCCATTTCCAGCTCTATCAGAACCTTTCGGTACAACTCGTCCATCAATGCCGTACTGTACTTCTCTGTAGGGTCCCTCGTAGGTGGAGGCGGACTATCAGAAGGTTGCAGATTGTCAGGACAGAAAACTGGCGACAGCGGTCTCTCCGGAGGTGAAGTTGACGGTGCCCCCGCTGGTGAAGAGGTGGGTAGCACCACCTTGCAGGAGTTGGAGGCCTTGCAGGATGAAACACTGCCAACGGCGGCCTTGTAGGAGGAGGCGACATTGTCGGACAAAGAACAGGAAGTGGCTGTCTTGAAGGAGGAAGCGGCCTTGCAGGAAGAACAGAACCACCAGTTCTTGCAAAACGAAGAACTGGTGGTGGCATCCTTGCAGGAGAAAGCGGTCTGGCAGGACAAAGAACTAGAAGTGGCGGCCTTGGTGGACGAAGCTGTGCCTGACCAATCGCATAGCTACTTTTCCTAGCCCCGACCCCCATCACGAAGCAGATTCCAGATGCTGTCTCTCACAGCGGGAGCGGCAGTCACAGGTGGGAGGAGGATGGTCTGGATGAGGGCTCTTGCTGGTCCAGGCACATCTAATCTGCCGTGGAGCAGGAACAGGAAGGGCAGGAGTTTGAGTTTCTGAAGATTGTAAATCCACAGTGGGCGGAGCTTCAGCTTTGGGAGGCTGATATGTTACAGTGGGCGGGGCTATTCTCTCCGGGGGCGGAGCACGGATGTGGATCTTAGGCTACAGATCGTTTGCTGCCTTAGCCCTTAAAAAATTTCCTCCAAATCCTTAATGGACAATATGATGTCTCTGGGTGGTCGCTGGCTCATGAGAAAAAGAGCACAGTAATATGTGTGCAGCTCTAGTGTCTGCTGCACTGGTGAGGAACAGGGAGTCTGTGTGGCGGCGAGAAAGTCTTTTTTGCACCTTGTTTCGTTCCGGGGGAGGAATTTGTCAAGTCTGTGTGTCTGCGTGGCGAATCGAAGCCGCTGAGGAAGGCTTTCGCCTCTGTCTACGCGCTCGGGATGGCAGCATGTTGTCGTCAATGGACCAAAGGTTGATTCGACGAGTCGATGGGGACGAGTGTGCTGTCCGGGCCCCACATCATGGTCTCCAGAACCTCTGGGGAATACCGCAGGCTCTACGCCTCCATAGCTTTTAACACCCGCCAAGTCCCTTTATCAAATACCGCCTTTGCATCCACGGTGAAGTCCTTGGCGTTGCCTTTTGCAGGGAAACTTGTTGCTGGCAGTCCTCTGTTGCGTTAGGGTCACATGGTAGCAAAGGTCATGCTTCCTAAGCGCAGGAGGGAATGAGCGGAGGCATTTTGAAGGTAAGACAAAAATCAAACCAGCTTCCCGCCGGAGCATATGAGATGCTTGAGGCTAGCTCTAGCTTAGCATAGCAATGAAAAAGCCTTTTGCATTGAAAACAAAACAATTTAAAACTAGGGAGCAGCATGAAGCCAAACACACACTGTCGTGTGTAGCGAACATTGATCCAGCGACTAAGGCTGGGTGACCAAAGAATATAAACGGGAGTGATTAACTAAGGAGACAGGTGGGAATACTAATCATAAATTGAAGACAGGTGTGTCCATTCAGTGCCAAAGGCAACAAGAAAAGTAAACAGACAAAGGAGCGCTGAGGACATAACAGGACACGAAACTGCGAATGATAATCATAACACAAAACAAGACACCTCGTCATGACAAGGAGTTCACACTGGATGTGGGGTTAACAGCTCGGGTCTTGTTCTCCTACACTCTCAATCGGTGGACCATGCAGGTTCAAGCCCCAGGTAGGACGCAGAAGCTGGATCAGGCGTGTTACACTGGCATGGACCTGGTTTTTAGCATAGCATAGAATAGCATCCTACTGCTAAATCTCTGTAAACCAAGGGTCTTCAACGTTTTCCAGGCCAACAACCCCAAACTGATAGAAAGATAAAGCGGGGACTCCCTACTTATATATTTTGTATACAGCTGTGATTCAAAGTTAAAGGAGCCATAGCGTCCAGATGGTCAAAGTGTTTTTTATTTATTTTTTGCTCCTGAAAATAAATCAGGCAGTCATTTCCCATAATTAGTAATTAGTTACATAATTAGTGTTTGAGTAATGGGTAGATAATTAACTGTACTTGGAACGCCCCCTTTCCATTGCTAGATTCAATATGCTGCCCCCTGTTGGTGTGACTTCATCTACAGAACTGGAGTCTATTCCCCCGCATAGACTGTGAAGTGAAGTGAATTATAATTATACAGCGCTTTTCTCTAGTGACTCAAAGCACTTTACATAGTGAAACCCATTATCTAAGTTACATTTAAACCAGTATGGGGGGCACTGCGAGCAGGTGGGTAAAGTATCTTGCCCAAGGACACAACGACAGTGACAAGGATGGCGGAAGTGGGGATCGAACCTGGAATCTTCAAGTTGCTGGCATGGACGGCCGCTCTACCAACCGAGCCTCCCTGTGTGAATAAACACATAAAAAAACACTGGTCCATGATTACTTAAAAACGGATATGGTTAACATTATGTGGTCTTACACAAATAATAAATGAAACCACGCATCGCAACGGCAATACGATAGATCTAGTCATTGTCCGGGATGTCACCACCTCCAAAGTTATGGTACTCCCGTACACTAAATTAATGTCTGATCATTACCTTCTAAAATTCGAAGTTCTGACTCATTGTCGACAAGCTACTAATAACCACTGCTTTAGCAGCCTCAACAATATTGCTTTCCCAACTACGATTCTTGCTGACTTTCGCTAATGACACCATTCCAAAATAATGTGGGCTCTATCAATAACCTCACTAACAACTTTAACGATACCCTGGCCAATGCCATTGATAGTATAGCACCACTAAAGCTAAAAAAGGTCCTCTTAAACTATCATGTAGAAAGCTAGAACGCAAATGGCGTGCAACTAACCTTGAGGTTTTCCATGAAGCATGGAGTGATAGTTTAATAAACGCACACTTACCTAAGCTAAAACTAATTACTAATCCAATCTCATCCGCCTCAATAAAAACTATTCTAAATATTTGTTCAGTACAGTAGCATTGCTAACCCAACAATGGACACCTCCCAGTAGCTCCACCCACTCGGCTGATGTCTTTATGAATTTCTTTAATAGGAAAATTTAACTCATTAGAAAGGGGATTAAAGACAACAAGTCCAAGCTACATTTGGTTTCTATTACCGCAGATACGAATGTTGGTACGACGGATATTACCCGCCAAAATAATCTCTCTTTTTGAAGAAATAACATTAGAGGAACTCCTGCAACGTGTAAATGGGACAAACAAAACAAACAACATGTTTACTTGACCCACTCACTGGGAAACTTATCAAGGAGTTGTTTGTAATATTAGGATCATCAGTGCTAAATATTATTAACTTATCACTTTAATAATAATAATAATAACTGGGATTTATATAGCGCTTTTCTAAGTACCCAAAGTCGCTTTACATGTAGAACCCATCATTCATTCACACCTGGTGGTGGTAAGCTACTTTCATAGCCACAGCTGCCCTGGGGTAGACTGACGGAAGCGTGGCTGCAATTTGCGCCAACGGCCCCTCCGACCACCACCTATCATTCATCATTCAATTCACCGGTGTGAGTGGCACCGGGGGCAAAGGGTGAAGTGTCCCGCCCAAGGACACAACGGCAGCGATTTTTGGATGGTAAGAGGCGGGGAGCGAACCTGCAACCCTCAGGTTTCTGGCACGGTTGCTCTACCCACTACGCCATGCCGCCCCATGGTTTCTGGCACTGTTCCGCTATCTGCTCCATCTGCTCCATCCTATCTTGCTGATTGTATTGTACCATACGTCCTTGCCAGAAATCTACATTCAAAGAACTCTGGCTTATTAGTGATTCCCACAGCCCAAAAAAAGTCTGCGGGCTTTAGAATGTAATCTGGAATGCCCTACCGGTAACCGTTATATATGCTACCTCAGTATAAGCCTTTAAGTCCCATCTTAAAACTCATTTGTATACTCTATCCTTTAACTGGATCTCTTTTTAGACCAGTTGATCTGCTGTCACTCTTTTCTGCTCTGCCCCCCTCTCCTGCATGGAGAGGTTATCAGGTGACACGCATCAGCCTGGATGGATTTTGAATCAGGTATTGGTTTTATTTGAGAATTGATTCTGAATCGAATCGTTACCCCCAAGTGCCCATATATACCTGTATATATATATATATATATATATATATATATACAGTATATATCCCATAGATGCGCGTGTGGGAGCTTGTCCATTGATTCTTCAAGTCGATGGCGCAGTTGTTCGCCAGAAAGGCACACTATCGTTGCAAGAGGTGTTCCAACAGATTCCTCTTCCTCGCCACAGAGTCTGCAGCGTAGGTCATCTTTCATTCTTGTCAGGTGGAGCCACCATTGTGTGAGGTATGGTGGCTGACCAGAATCGCCCAGGACAGAGGGCGATGGCAGGTAGTTGTTGATGGCCTATGCCCCACCAGGTGTATAAGGCAGAACTAACTGTAGTTCCGTGGATAGCCAGCACAGGGCTTCACCTATGGCGGCTTGCTCCAATTGTAATTGAACTGCCAATCATGTACCACTTTATTGTTACGTATGACCAACATGCCGGCATGTTGGTGCCGATGGGGCTGCCCTCATGCGTTGAGCGATCAGTTAAAATTTGCAGGTCGGCTGGTAGGGTACTGAGGAACAAATCCGTTGCTAATTAAAGTTACTGATGCATCGGCATCATTTTGTCGGGTAAAGAGGGCATCGATTGGAGGTGGAAGGTCCCACGGCAGATCGAAGTGCCGTTTGTCAGAGGGTAACGAAAGTTTGAAGCCAAGACCAGAGATGGAGGGGAGAGTCTGATGTCACCAGTCAGAGAGGTTTAGTCTTTGGAGTGCAGTAGTTGGTGGCGGTTGTCAGTCACCTTTAGGTGAGCCCAGTTGTCCTCTTTAATGATTAAGGCGGTCTAAAAGCAGGAAGCCAGGGTTGGAAGGTTGCTATCACCAAGAACTACTTCCACCGGAGTAGTGCAAACTTGTTTTGTTATTGTACAAGCCGCCTTTAGTTGTACTCTCTCAAGTTTGCCAATGTTTGTGGCTGACATCCAAGGGGACAGGCATGGGCGGCGTATTCTGCCAAGCTGCGTTGCATGGCTGTGTTGACTTGACGGAAGTCAGTTTGATACAAGCCCCAGGAGGTGCCTGATAGGTGTCGTAACAGATTGGTTCACCTCGTCATCAATAGGCAAACCTTGTAGGATTGGAAGATGATCAGAGCCCAGCTCATTCTTGGTTTCACATGTTAACCGGTCTGCATTGTCATCATTGGTGATGTTAAGATCTGGTGTACTTACGCCGGTGCCTTGCCTATATCTTGCCGTTCTCGTTGGTGACCTGTGTGGTTTTTGAGGCATCGTCAAGCCAGGTATGTTTTTTTAAGGCATTGTCAAACAAAATTTTGGGGTTTATAAACCACGCTGATCTGCTCTTGGCACCCCTTCCCATGATTGATTGTGAGCAGATAATGCCTCTGCAGGTCGGAACAAGTTTGTCCAAGATTGGTTATCGTGGTCAGAGGAGTGTGGGGGCACGTAGATGTTTGTGGCCAGATAAATGACAACTTTCTGGTATTTCAAATAGAGCAAAGTTGACACCAGGGGGTGCTGAGTAGTGGATGTTCTGCCGGATGTATGTCATCAGTCCACCGCCCCGCCAATGGTTGTGCCACTGCCCTGACGGTCTTGTCCGATATTATTGTACCAATCTATTAGTAGAGTCAGATCTTCATGGTCAAGCTTGGTTTGGATAGGTGCAACATCTACCGGGTATATTGCTTCTTTTCAAGAAGTCGCTTTGCTCATTAATCTTCGTACGGAAGAAGTCAGCATTTCATTGAAGAATCCCTAGGTGTACAGCAGGTGGGGCTGATGACCTGATCTCGGTATTGGTCATCGGTTGACGGAGTAGATTCGGTTTTGGTTAGGCATGTTGCGCATCTCCATTCTCTGCTCTATTTGGAGATTGTCAAGGGTAAAACGGGTCTTTGGAATGCATTTTATATGGAAGCACAGTTGCAGGTTTTACAGATGAGGCGGTTTTGGGGGTGGGCAGGGAGCTTTGGACAGATTGAACAGTGTTTGTTTGTGTGGGTACAGAGATTGGTGTTGGCTTGAGGCAGAGGATCATTGGTGGTGGGTTGTGAGGTGTCTTTCGGGATGGCACTTTTGTGGGAGGGTGTGGGTAAGTATAATGGGGTGTAATGTGTTTTGTGATGGGGACAGGATGGGAGAAGTATTTACAGGGATGGTGCTTGCAGTGTTCGTGGCAAGTGTGGGGTTGGGGGATGGTGCTTCATAACAGTGGGCAGGGATGTGCAGTGGGTGGGCATGGGTTGTGTACTGCAGTAGCGAGCTGCTGATGTGTTTCACTGAAAATCAGCTGGAAGGAGATATCATAGAAGTCCACTCTCAAAGGTTAATGCTTTAGACGACGGAGATGTTAGGAGACCTTAATTTGAGACACAAGTGTTTTGAGTTCACCAATTAAAGGTGCTGTATGCCACTTCCTCACAGTAATATTTTTCAAAGCAAAAGATATATTGGCAACACTAAATAGGCCCTAGTGTGTGAATGTGAGTGTGAATGTTGTCTGTCTATCTGTGTTGGCCCTGTTATGAGGTGGCGACTTGTCCAGGGTGTACCCCGCCTACCGCCCGAATTCAGCTGAGATAGGCTCCAGCATCCCCCACAACCCTGAACGGGACAAGCGGTAGAAAATGGATGGATGGAAAATATAACAGAAGCAACTAACAATTTGTAGTCATGTTGTTGTTATGATAGAATATACATTCAATGACAGTTAACGCTAGCTAACCACTTTTCTATTATTAGCTAACAACACCGCAAGCTAGTGTTGCATACGTACGTAATTACGTCATTACGTACGAGAAGCCGTAAGAGGGCGGGCTATACTGTGTAAAATACATTGGAAATTTAGCGCCCTCTAGGCATTTGTGTAAATGTTGTAAACAGCCCTTTAAACTCATAAGTTGAGATATTGTTGAATAATAATAATAAAAACCTCACTAAATTGCGCCCCCTTTAAATTTAGGAAAACAAATATTTACAGATTGTCACAAATTTTGGCAGAGACATCCATCAAGTTCACAAAATATTTGCCAGTTTGTTTTAGACCAGCCATTTTGGGGCCCAAAAAAATAGGGGTCGTATATTGATGGGACCAAGACTATGAAAAGTAGCATTATTGTGAAAAATTGCATGGCCAGAGACAGGAGCAGACCCAACAAAGCAACCAAGAGAGCCGACTCCACCCTCGGCCGCCCACCAACTCTTTGCCAGTGTCCAATCCGCATGGATGAGCGAGGATACGTCTAAGGAGACCGAGTTGTCCGATACCTGCTCATTCAGCCAAGACAGGTGTCATATAAAACTAATCTGATTATTAATATTATTTTCTTTATTATTTGTTATTTCGATAACAAATATTGTAAATCCAATTAATTTGTTCCAGACACCCAAAGATATGCACACAAGACGATTTCATAGAAAATAATTATAGTTTTACCCCGACAGGAATAAGTGGCAGAAAATGGATAGATGGATGGATGTGAAAAATGTGAAATACATATAAATGATGAATGAAATGTCACTTTTACCTTTGTTAAAGACTCTTGTTGAGGGTAAGGGAGAGATAACTTTGTACCTTCTTGCACTTTATTGAATGCCATAGTGTTTCTCACTTTCTTTATTATAGTGCAAGCACTCGCAACTTTCCTTGACCCCATAGTGGATTATTTTGCAGTCGTACTTACCGTATTTTCCGCACCTAAAAACCACAAATTTACTCAAAAGCTGACAGTGCGGCTTATAACCCGGTGCGCTTTATATATGGATTAATATTAAGATTCATTTTCATAAAGTTTAGGTCTCGCAACTACGGTAAACAGCCGCCATCTTTTTTCCCCGTAGAAGAGGAAGTGCTTCTTCTTCTACGCAAGCAACCGCCAAGGTAAGCACCCGCCCCCATAGAAGAGGAAGCGCTTCTTCTTCTACTCTAAGCAACCACCCGCCCCCGTAGAAGAAGAAGAAGCGCGCGGATATTACGTTTCATTTCCTTTGTGTGTTTACATCTGTAAAGACCACAAAATGGCTCCTACTAAGCGACAGGTTTCCGGTTCATGAAAAGACGCAATCTCTCCATCCGCACACGGACTACTATTTCACAGCAACTGCCTAAAGACTTTCAAGAAAAACTGGCTACTTTCCGTGCATATTGTAAAAACAAGATAGCTGAAAAAAAGATCCGGCCAGAGAACATTATCAACATGGACGAGGTTCCACTGACTTTTGATATTCCTGTGAACCGCACTGTGGATACAACGGGAGCAAGTACGGTGAATATTCGCACCACAGGGAATGAGAAGTCATCCTTCACTGTGGTTCTAGCTTGCCATGCTAATGGCCAGAAACTTCCACCCATGGTGATATTCAAAAGGAAGACCTTGCCAAAAGAGACCTTTCCAGCCGGCGTCATCATAAAAGCTAACTCGAAGGGATGGATGGATGAAGAAAAGATGAGCGAGTGGTTAAGGTAAGTTTACGCGAAGAGGCCGGGTGGCTTTTTTCACGCAGCTCCGCCCACATCACGCTGGTTTTTAATATATTATTAAAGTTTGACTGACCTATCTGACTGTTTTTTTGACATTCCCTTTAGCGCAGTTAGATGCGGCTTATAACACGGGGCGGCTTATAGGTGGACAAAGTTTTGAAATATGCCGTTCATTGAAGGCGCGGCTTATAACCCAGGGCGGCTTATGGTGCGGAAAATACGGTAACAAAAAAAAGAACTGAGTCAACAAGGTCTGGAGTTACTTGATCAGACACTCCATTCCGCGGAGTAATACAAGGGCAGACAGAATAGTATGTTACACACAATGTATGGCCGTGCAATAAATTATTCTGGAACTTTCAGTGTTACACGGTATATGTGACTGTATGTAAGCCTAAGTAAAAAAATATATAAAGTAGATAAACATTTCAACTCTGTCTTTAAAAGAACAGCTACCTCTGCTGGATATTTCAATTATTTCCCTCTATTTCCTGCTCACACATTGACACACGCACACACACGCATACACACACATCCAACTACACTCGCACGCACACACACACACACACACACACACACACACACACACACACACACACACACACACACACACACACACACATACACACACGCGCACGCACGCATGCGCACGCACGCACATACACACACACACACACACACACGCACACACGCGCACACACACACACACACACACACACACACACACACACACACACACACACACACACACACACACACAAACCCCCTCTTACTCCCCCTTCTCTCTTTGCTGTGCTGCTTCTATAATTCAAATTCTGTCACGCTTGTTCCAGACTGCTGGCTCCAGCAGTCTCTTGCTCGCTCCTTCTCTTGGAAAAGAAAAAGCGTAGGAAAAAGCAGGGCGGGGACATAAAGCTGACAGAACCACAAACACACTGGAGAGAACAGCAAATGTGAAACAGCCAGTACATTTTTGTTAAAACAGCAACCAATTTATGTCCTCCTTCTTTTCAGTTTTCCACTCATTTTTACAAAAAAGTCTTCTTGAAAGAATGATGCAAAAGGCTCACTGAACCCTTATGTGTAAAAAGTCATAATCATATCTGATGAATAACTTTACACTCTTTGTTTTACAGATCAGGAGAAAATTATGCATCAAATTCAATTTATGTGTACTCATTCTTAACAATTAATGAATAAAGGTTGAATTTGGATAGAAACATTCAGATGTTATGTGAGATTTTTTCCACTGCGTACAGCCTCCAGTACAGGGGTAAGCATGGTTGCATTTGTGTTGCTATGGTAACTGCTATGCAATGCTTTTATCAATAAACACATGCTATACAGTCTAACCGTAAGAATGTCAGCTAAAAGCTCGGCAAAACAAAATGCTGTAAAAACATAAGACAATTCAAAGCACTTAAAGAGGAACTACACTTTTTAAAATTTTATTTTGCCCATCATCAAAAATTTAGACAGAAAATTGAGGACAAGATTACACGTCTTTTCATTTTCTGCGCATTCTAAATAGCGGGAAAATGCTAGTACGAGGCGGCTAACAATGCAAGTGATTTGGATCAATCTATTCCGCCTATAAACCTCTAATTATAAAGACTATAAAAATGGGACCCATTACCTCCCTGCTTGGCACTCAGCATCAAGGGTTGGAATTGGGGGTTAAATCACCAAAAATTATTCCTGGGCGTGGCCACCGCTGCTGCTCACTGCTCCCCTCACCTCCCAGGAGGTGATCAAGGGTGATGGATCAAATGCAGAGAATAATTTCGCCACACCTAGTGTGTGTGTGACAATCATTGGTACTTTAACTTTAACTTTAAAACATTCAAAAACTGCCAACAATGCTCCATTTACATGCCATGACCTGCATACAAACCATAGGTAGTAGCCAGCTATGAGCTATCTTAAGCTGCTAATAAGGTTGGTTGCGACCCGTCTTATCAATAAAGAAGAAGCTTGAGCAGCTTTTGTATAGCCTGTAAGTTAGCAAAAGTTACTGCTAGGTTATAAATCCTACATCTCACCTGTATACTCAGTGGCCTAGTGGTTAGAGTGTCCGCCCTGAGATCGGTAGGTTGTGAGTTCAAACCCCGGCCGAGTCATACCAAAGACTATAAAAATGGGACCCATTACCTCCCTGCTTGGCACTCAGCATCAAGGGTTGGAATTGGGGGTTAAATCACCAAAAATTATTCCCGGGCGTGGCCACCGCTGCTGCTCACTGCTCCCCTCACTTCCCAGGGGGTGATCAAGGGTGATGGATCAAATGCAGAGAATAATTTCGCCACACCTAGTGTGTGTGTGACAATCATTGGTACTTTAACTTTAACTTTAAAACATTCAAAAACTGCCAACAATGCTCCATTTACATGCCATGACCTGCATACAAACCATAGGTAGTAGCCAGCTATGAGCTATCTTAAGCTGCTAATAAGGTTGGTTGCGACCCGTCTTATCAATAAAGAAGAAGCTTGAGCAGCTTTTGTATAGCCTGTAAGTTAGCAAAAGTTACTGCTAGGTTATAAATCCTACATCTCACCTGTATACTCAGTGGCCTAGTGGTTAGAGTGTCCGCCCTGAGATCGGTAGGTTGTGAGTTCAAACCCCGGCCGAGTCATACCAAAGACTATAAAAATGGGACCCATTACCTCCCTGCTTGGCACTCAGCATCAAGGGTTGGAATTGGGGGTTAAATCACCAAAAATTATTCCCGGGCGTGGCCACCGCTGCTGCTCACTGCTCCCCTCACTTCCCAGGGGGTGATCAAGGGTGATGGATCAAATGCAGAGAATAATTTCGCCACACCTAGTGTGTGTGTGACAATCATTGGTACTTTAACTTTAACTTTAAAACATTCAAAAACTGCCAACAATGCTCCATTTACATGCCATGACCTGCATACAAACCATAGGTAGTAGCCAGCTATGAGCTATCTTAAGCTGCTAATAAGGTTGGTTGCGACCCGTCTTATCAATAAAGAAGAAGCTTGAGCAGCTTTTGTATAGCCTGTAAGTTAGCAAAAGTTACTGCTAGGTTATAAATCCTACATCTCACCTGTATACTCAGTGGCCTAGTGGTTAGAGTGTCCGCCCTGAGATCGGTAGGTTGTGAGTTCAAACCCCGGCCGAGTCATACCAAAGACTATAAAAATGGGACCCATTACCTCCCTGCTTGGCACTCAGCATCAAGGGTTGGAATTGGGGGTTAAATCACCAAAAATTATTCCCGGGCGTGGCCACCGCTGCTGCTCACTGCTCCCCTCACTTCCCAGGGGGTGATCAAGGGTGATGGGTCAAATGCAGAGAATAATTTCGCCACACCTAGTGTGTGTGTGACAATCATTGGTAAGTTGTGGCAGTAAGCCGGCAAGTTGGTCAACTTTATACTATAAGGCTCTCATTTTGACTCTCAACAAATGCACAGCATAAGACCATCGCAACACTGCTAAAATCATCTGAAGAGTGAGAGTTATTTTGAATTTAGCAGCTCAAGGAAAGCACAAGTGCTGAAAGATACAACATCCCACCAGTCTGTATCAGTGAAAGCGGACATTGTAAGTCACTGTTTTAATGTTCCTATTTGAAATGTTTAGCAAATCGCTTTATGGCTCTCACAAAGTTTGCCATTAGTGGTAGCAAACAGAATGTTGTTGTTGTTGTTGACATTGATTTCACAGAGTGCATAGCAACGGAGCAGCTACCGATCCAGCCGGATGAAGCCAGCAGTATCATATGCAAAATGCAGAGACCTTAACCTAAAACCACCAAACCGGATCCCCTCAATGCCCTAACTGTGCCTAGTAATTCTGTTCATAAAAGTTATGAAGAGAACTGGTGACAAAGGGCAGACTTGGCGGAGTCCAACCCTCACTGAAAACGCGTCCAACTTACTGCCGGCAATGCGGACTAAGCTCTGGCACTGATCATACAGGGAATGGACCGCCACAATCAGGTGGTCTGATACCCCATACTCTCTCAGCAGTCTCCACGCGACTTCCCAAGGTACATGGTCGAATGCCTTCTCCAAGTCTAAAAAGCACATGTAGACTGGTTGGGCAAACTCCCATAAACCCTCGAGGATCCTGCCGAGAGTATAGAGCTGGTCTATAGTTCCACGACAAGGACAAAAACCATACTGCTCTTCCTGGATCCGAGGTTCGACTATCCGGTGAAGCCTCCTCTCCAGTACACCTGAATAGACCTTGCCAAGAAGGCTGAAGAGTGTGATCCACAATAGTTGCGACTAGGGTTCCAAAGGGGTGTAAATTTACTACGGGAAGTTAAGCTCGGAAAGTTTGGAAATATTGACCATTTTTTGATTATTCAAAGTTGGACACCGTCCATGGGATTTAATGGGAATGTATGGGAATTAATGGGGAATTACAATAATGATATATTATTGGGTACTTGTCTATGTGCTGCTGCGTCTTTGTGGCATTTTTGACATAGCTCTTTTCACAGTATTTTCAAATGTACACAGCCTTTCCACCTACATTGGTTGGGGTGAAATGTCTCCACACATCAGATGGTGTACGTGGCATTATTCTGTTTGTATTTCTTTATTCTTGTAAAACAATAATGCAATGCCACACACAGATAGAAATAGTCAGCTAAACAATTGGAGTAGTCTTTACAAATATTTTACTGATGGACAAATGAATAGAAATAGGCTAGATGAATAAATGAACACTCAATCAGCATGCTAAATCAAACTATAACCTACATTCTTGTATGACAACAGAATGGCTAGCAGAACAGAAGGCAGAGGAAACTACACGTTTTGGTTTAGCATTTGCTAGTTGAACTTTACAGATCACAAAAAAGGTAAATTCGGATCGCTAACGTTGTTAGCATAAATGAATGGGATTTAACATAGAGAAAATTAGCATCACGGATAACGGAGAAATATTTTCGGTTCATTATGAGAATGTGGTGGTACATAAACCTCGCTAGCTAGAGATATTGGCCCCAAAATCATTTAATAAGTACAGGAACAGCGAGCTAGCTTGAGTGGAAGTCTGCTGGAGTAGTATACAGTCATACAGTAACAAGCAATTACACCTAGGGTGACCATTTCCATGACACCAAAAAGGAGGACATTATGCGGCATATCAATAAATTACTATGGTGTACATAGGACTCTGGTATACTCTTATTTATAGTACAATTTTGAGTGGTTTAAAGATGATGTTTGTGTGGCTGAATAGGAAACAATATTAAAGTCAAGTGTTTGTTAACAGTATTTGTATTTATTCAATACATTGTGGTGTTCAAAAAGTGACCACTGAGATGAATCTTTTCAAGTGTAGAGTGCCACAAAGCATAACATGTGTGGACTTAAATGTAGTTAACATATATAATTTAAAAAAAATGCCACAAAAATGTTTCCACATCAACATCAAGGCTGCTTGCTGCATATCTGGTTGCGTTATGCAGAATATGGGCCAAACAGTTTGCAGGGAGCACATCTTTTTGGCTCAGTTTCAGCTTCTGATACACTGTTATGTTTGCCACAATTGACACTGGCATTGTCTGCTGCATATGCAGACATGTTTTTCACCTCTAAGCCAGACATCTCAAGTTTTGCCAGCAGCTGGTTTGTTATGGCTTCTGACGTTTCGTTGCTGTCACTATAAAAATCCAACAGGACATGTTGGATGCCTTCATCAAAGTGAAAATACCTTACCACAATGGGAAAACACTTGTTTGTTCCTTTATTTGAGGCGTCGGTTGCTACGGAAAAGGGTAGGTTGTTTTCTTTTATGTAGTCGGTATGTTCCTGTACCGAATAGTGAGCGATGACGTTCTCGCACAATGCCTTGGCTTTTGTTCGGCCACAGGCCATCCCTTTAGCTGTGGGATAGTCACTGAAAATCTTCCGGTCCCCTTTCATGCCGCAGTCTAAACTTCTGTAGGACTGGTGATGCTTTACAGCAGTGGTTCTCAACCTTTTTTCAGTGATGTACCCCCTGTGAACATTTTTTTAATTCAAGTGCCCCCTAATCAGAGCAAAGCATTTTTGGTTGAAAAAAAGAGATAAAGAAGTAAAATACAGCACTATGTCATCAGTTTCTGATTTATTAAATTGTATAACAGTGCAAAATATTGCTCATTTGTAGTACTCTTAAACTATTTGGAAAAAAATATGTAAAATAACTAAAAACTTGTTGAAAAATAAACAAGTGATTCAATTATAAATAAAGATTTCTACACATAGAAGTAATCATCAACTTAAAGTGCCCTCTTTGGGGATTGTAATAGAGATCCACCTGGATTCAGGAACTTAATTCTAAACATTTCTTCACACAAAAAGAAATCTTTAACATCAATATTTATGGAACATGTCTATAAAAAATCTAGCTGTCAACACTGAATATTGCATTGTTGCATTTCTTTTCACAGTTCTTTTTGACAGACATTTTAGTGAGGGTCAAACCAGGGCCGGCCCGTGGCATAGGCCGTATAGGCAAATGCTAAGGGCGCCGTCCATCAGGGGGCGCCACGCCAGTGCCACAAATGTTGGAGAAAAAAAAAGAAAAGAAAGAAAGTTGGTACTATTATTTCTAAATACAAAAAATAATCCCACGTTAATTAAAATGCAAAGTAAAGCCTATTTAATAGAAATATTATTTGTTACAACATTACGCCCCCCCCCCCCCCCTCTCCCTTACCGTATCATGACTCTTTTTGGACGTCACCACATCAAAAAATCAACACAAGATGTCAAAACGGCCAAAACTGTCAGGTGCCCAAGGAAGAAAAAAGAGAAAAGAAGAGGAGTAGAAACGAGAAAAGACAGAGGTAGCAGGTAGGTAACGTTAGCCTACATGAAATTATTTGTCTGTTACAGAATGTGATAGTAACCTGGCTTGTTAGCATTAAGCTAATGTTACATGATTCGGCAATTGCTAATCAATAAATAGCTAGTTCTGTTTTAACGTCGGGTTAATATTGTGGAGGGGGCTAAATTGTTATGGAAAATAATAATGTAACGTTAGGTAATTACTGTACTCCCACCTTACATTCCTCAGGTATTAGATCTTTTAAGCAGGTGTTTTTTGTTTACATTGTTATTGCCTTCTGGTTAGCTAATGTTTGCCCTGCAGGTAATAATCACTTGTCCACCCCTTTATATATTAGGTATAGTTGTAAGTAAAAAAAAAAAAAAGGTCAAAGATAAAGCTATTCGGTTTCTTGTGAGGGGGGGCACCTAAAATCTTGCCTAGGGCGCCAGATTGGTTAGGGCCGGGCCTGGGTCAAACCATCATGGCATGGGGGAAACTCTGGGTTTATGGTAATGAATGGAATAGCCTACTTAATTTGATGTTCAGTTTATGAACTTACATTACATTACATACCCCCAGGGTACCATTTGAGAACCATTGCTTTACAGCATGGTACACCTTGCACAGCTCCGCAGCAGTTATCTTGTCATCCAGGGGCGACGAAACTTCATGAAAAAATGTCCTCATTGAAGAGGTACCTGCCGCATGTTTATTACTTTTATGTTTATCCGTACCCGCATGCCGTTCAATTGCAGCTTTCCCCTGACTACTTACGTCGACATCACATCGACAAAGTGTGCAGAAGCCATGGAATGAGCCTCGACTGCTTTTCGTTATAAATTCGTGCTCTTTTATCCATTCAGAATTAAACGAGGTCTTGCGTTTTGGCATGATGCTAACTTTCTGTCAATGTTATGCCGCAGCATATACTTTTTTAACCAATGATAAGCAGATTTGTATCCGACACCGCTCTTAGCCAATCATTTGATACGTTACTGCGTTGGGGGCATTTTTTACGGTCTTTGATTGGCTATTGCGCTGCAGCCCAGCAAAGATGAAAAAACTCCGCTCTTCAAGCCTAGTACCTCAAAAAGGAGGACAAATACGTGTCCGGCTTGAAGCTGCGCCGGACGCCGGACAGGGCATTAAAAATCCGGACTGTCCGGCCTAAATCCGGACACCTGGTCACCCTAATTACACCTCTATTAAACTTAAATACCATAGATCAAATATATTTATCCCAGTAATATCATCAAAACTTACCTGACTGGATGAAGTTATTGGGCTCAAATACTAGTGTGGCCTCAATAGTTCTGCTGTAGTGTGTAGCATGCTGGGAATTATCTGTGTATGTGATGGAAGAATGTACTGCACATGTGATGGAGGAATGCACTGTGCAGGGTTGAAATTCTACTGAATTTGCATTAAATCAGGTAGTTTTAGGTAATAATCATGCTGCAAGATCGAGCATGTTGCATTCAATGTTTATTCCCATTAGTTTCCCATTAATTCCCGTTAATTCCCATACATTCCCGTTAATTCCCATGGTAAGTTTCCAACTTTAAATATTCCTGGAATTTTGCAACCCGGGTCCCCTTCTTAAAAAGAGAAACCACCATCTCGGTCTGCCAATCCAGTACCGCTCTTGATGTCTACACAATGTTGCAGAGTCCTGTCAACCAGGTCAGTCTCACAGCATCCAGAGCCTTAAGGTATTCCTAGCGGATCTCATCGACCCTCTGGGTTTTGCCACCAAGGAGCTTTTTAACTACCTCAGCAACCTCAGCCCCAGAAATAGGAAAGACCACCACATATTCCCCAGGCACTGCTTCCTCATAGGAAGATGTGTTGGTGGGATAGAGGAGGTCTTCAAAGTATTCCCTCCACCGAGGCACAACATCCCGAGTTGAGGTCAGCGGTACACCATCCCCACCATAAACGATGTTCATAGTGTACTGCTTCCCCTTTCTGAGGCGGCGGATGGTGGTCCAGACTTGGTTCAAAGCCGTCAGAAAGTCGTTTTCCATGGCTCACTGAACTCCTTCCATGTTCGAGTTTTTTGCCTCTGCGACCGCCAAAGCCACACACCACTTGGCCTTTCGGTACCTGTCCGCAGCCTCTAGAGTACCACGATCCAAAAGGCCCCGATAGGACTCTTTCTTCAGCTTGACAGCATCCTTCACGTTCTGAGATTACTGCCACGGCAGGCACCAACCATCTTGCGGCCATAGCTCCGAATGGCCATCTTGACAATAGAGGCACGGAACATGGTCCACTCGGACTCAATGCCCCGCGCCTCTCTCGTGACATGTTCAAAGTACTTCTGGAGGTGAGAATTGAAACTCTGGCTGACGGGAGATTCTGCCAGACGTTCGCAGCAGACACTCACAATGCATTTGTTCGTTATGAATAATCTGTGACGAGCACAAAAATTCAAGAACAAAACACCACTCGGGTTTAGATCGGGGGGCCGTTTCTCCCAATCACCCCTCTCCAACTCTCACTGTCGTCGCCAATGTGAGCGTTGAAGGCCCCAAGCAAAACAAGGGAATTCCTAGTGTACTGAAAGGATGCAGTGCGGTCCCATAACAACGCGACCTCGAAGTATATTAAGGTAATGTGCGGAGTTCCACAGGGTTCGGTTCTAGGCCCTGCACTCAGTCGTACCTATATGCTGCTGCTAGGCGACATCATATAGAAATACAGTGTTTCACTGTTATGCTGATGACACCCAACTTTATATTCCCCTAAAGCTGAACAAAACGCACAATTGTAGTTATCTGGAATCGTGTCTTAATGAAATTGAACATTGGATGTTCAGCAACTTTTGCATCTTAACGGAAATGTTGAATTTCGGTCCTGCTAGCCACTAGCCACAATTGGAAAAGCTGCAGGAGTCTTCCAACGCCTCCGGAACATCTGGTCATCAAAATCTATCAGTACGTCCACAAAGCTGCGCCTCTATATGTCAGTGGTCATCCCTACAGTGACCTCTGCCTGTGAGACATGGATGAAGACATCAAGCATTACTAACAAGCTGGATGTCTTCCACCGACGGTGCCTCAGATACATCTTGAGGATCTCATGGAGAGACCACATCACCAATGAAGAGGTGATGAAAAGGGCAGGGGTAGCACCATTGTCTGACATGGTCTCTGACATGAGAAGGAGAATGGCTGGACACGTACTCCGACTGCCAAGAGAGAGACCGGCAAGTGTGGCAATGGACTGGGTGCCAGAAGGGGGAAAGAGGAAGAGAGGACGGCCAAAGAAGATGTGGAGACAAACAGCCAAGGAAGACCTGAGAGAGATGGGAGTCAGCTGGCATGGAGCAAGAAGGGTCGCCAGTGACCGGAACAAATGGAGGGAACTCGTCGTCCAATGTTCCAACAGGAATGGGAGGAACTAAGTCTAAGTCTAAGTAAGACACTGGCACTTATTTAAGGATGCCACCTTACAATTCGACAGCAACACAAGTATACAAAGCGACTCTGTAAAAGATCTTGGCATGATTCTCGTTTGAGTTGCATATTAAAAGTGTTGACAAAACAGCCTTCTGTCATCCCTGTAACATCGCTAAATTTGTCCCATTTTGTCCACAAGCAACGCTGAAATGATTATTCATGCGTTCATTACATCTCGTCTCGATTATTATCGGGTCTCCCTATGTCTAGCTTTTATAGATTATAGTGGGTACAAATTGCGGCTGCTAGACTTCTGACTAGAACAAGAAAGTTTGATCATATTACGCCTACACTGGCCGACCTGCCCTTAATCACAAGTGCGTCAAAGGGCTTCACAAACCACCACCACATCCTGGGATCTGAACCGACATTGGAGCAAGAAAAAAACTCAACCCAACGGGACAATGAACCTTGGGAGGGACCAAACTGGGTGACCGGGTGCAATGGATGCCGAGTGGGTTCGGTTAATATTGTGTAAGTTCAGTCCATAGGGAGGCCAGAAGAGCGATTGTATTGCATGTAGACAAGTCAGCAGCGCAGAGACGTCACCAACTGATGCACAGAGGAGTGGTCCACCCCGGGTCCCGACTTGGAACAGCTAGCGCGTCCACCGTCATCTGGTCGAGGAATGTGTCTATTTAAAGGCTAGAGTATTTACATTTGTTTTAAAATGGGAATTAAATTCTTCTACTGAGGTAGCATCTCTAACTGTTGTACTGAAGTCTGAATACAAAACGCTCTTTTTTGGTCTCTGGGAATCACGAATAAGTCTGAGTTGTTAGAACACAGATTTCTGATTGGGACATATGGTACAACACAATCAGCAAGGAATGTGTCATATATTCTGCACATTGGGAGCAGAACTTCATCATTGATACATGATTGTGCTGACACAAAATGAAGTTATTTAAAAGTAGAGCTGTCTTCAACGTAAATAAGACCGCCCACAAAACGGCGCATCCGGAAGCGACTGTCATAAAGCGACATAAAGATGATCTGTAAAACTTAATCCATGCAACATTTTGACCAAATAACCACCATTACATGTTATGTAGACCACAAGGAAGTGTTTTCAATTTAGAAAAAAATAATAATAATAGGACTGCTTTAATTCGCCCAATAATCCGGTGCGCCTAATATATAAAAACATAGACCATTCATCGGCAGTGCGCCTTATAATCCGGTGCGCCCTATGGTCTGGAAAATACGGTATTTTACTGTCAATCTGTAATTCGGGACTTTCCCTTTTCGGTTTCTGTAATTGTAAGCTGTTTCACCCTATGTTGCGCGACCCGAGGGTCCCTGGTTCAATCCCCACCTAGTACCAACCTCGTCATGTCCGTTGTGTCCTGAGCAAGACACGTCACCCTTGCTCCTGATGGATGCTGGTTAGCGCCTTGCATGGCAGCTCCCTCCATCAGTGTGTGAATGTGTGTGTGAATGGGTAAATGTGGAAGTAGTGTCAAAGCGCTTTGAGTACCTTGAAGGTAGAAAAGCGCTATACAAGTACAACCCATTTATCATTTAATGTGTTTTCTGATACCGATATTTTTTTTGTGTAATTGTCAGTTGTAATTGTACATTCTTTCGTCTTTTGTTAGTTTGGTTTGTGTGATTCCAAGTTGTTACGTTGTTTGCTATTTTGGTTCCTATAATTGTAAGTTGTAATTGTAAGTTATTGTTATTTTGGTTTGTTTAATTTTAAGTTATAATTGTAAGTTTTTTCGTCATTCGTTATTTGGATTTGTGTAATTCCAAGTTGTTATGTTGTTTACTATTTTGGTTTGTATGATTGTAAGTTGTAATTGTAAGTTATTTCGTCTATTTTGATTTTGTTTTTTTTAGTTGTAATTGTAAGTGGTTTTATCTTTTTTTATTTTGATTTGTGTAATTGTAAATTGTTTTGTTTTTTGTTATTTAGTTTTCTGTACCGGTAATTACAATTGGTTTCATGAAATGTAAAAGTGTTTTGTTCTTAAACATAAACTTGCCGGGAGCTTAGAATAGGTTCTCGGCCAATCAACCTGAGAGAGCATCATGATTGGCACAACAGCATTAGGGGCGGGTCCTCTTCGTTAAAGGGACAGGTGAATATACCGGTGCGCTATGTGTACATTGCTGACTGAAATTAGTTTCCTGCCTCCATCTTTCTGTTCACTACAGCAGTGTTTTTCGACCTTTTTTCAGTCCAGGCACATTTTTTGCGTTGAAAAAACACCACTAGCAGAAATCATTAAAAAATTTAACTCAGTTGACAGTAAAAAGTAATTGTCGCAATTGTGGGATATGATTTTAAACCATTGCCAACCAGGCATTAATATAGCTCTTCTCTCAAAGTAGGTGTACTGTCACCACCTGTCACATCGCACCGTGACTTATTTTTAGTTTTTTGCTGTTTTATGTGTGTAGTGTTTTAGTTCTTGTCTTGCAAAGACAACAATTTTGTTGTCTTTTCCTGTTTTGTTGGTATTTTCCTGTAGCAGTTTCATGTCTTCCTTGAGCGCTATACCCCACACCTGCTTTGCTTTAAGTAATCAAGACCATTGCAGTTGTTTCTATCCTTCTTTGTGGGGGACATTGTTGATTGTCATGTCATTTTCGGATGTACTTTGTGGAAGTCGTCTTTGCTCCACAGTAAGTCTTTGCTGTCGTCCAGCATTCAGTTTTTGTTTACTTTGTAGCCAGTTCAGTTTTAGTTTCGTTCTGCATAGCCTTCCCTAAACTTAAATGCCATTTCTTAGGGGCACTCACCTTTTGTTGGTTTAAGCATTACATACCTTTTTACCTGCATGCTGCCTCCCGCTGTGGTCTGCATATTGGGACCACGACAAACAGTCGCCGTCTCACACGACCTACTGATATAGAAGAGTATTACATGGTTACGCTGCCGAGCTCTGGACGGCACCGACACTCAACAACGGCACATTATTTGCAGACTATAATTACTTTTGGTTTGCAAAAAAACATTTTTAACCCAAATAGGTGAAATTACATAATCTCCCACAGCACACCAGACTGTATCTCACGGCACACTCGTGTGTTACGGCAGAGTGGCTGAAAAACACTGCACTACAGTGTGTTGGATCATTGGAAATTTGTAATTACAGACATTAAAATATTTGGAAAATATGTTGAAGATCTCTGTTCTAAATGACTATTTGCTGGAAGAATTAGCTTTAGAGTATATGGCATTTTGTGAACAAGCTGTCCATACGATAAAGCTAAGCACCTGTGATTGGCATGACAAATGGAAGGACAACTGTTGAGAGCAACCAGCAGTAGTTTTTTGGACGCATGAGCAAGACACAAAGCTGTAGAGCTATGAGTAGAATGTTTGCTGGACTTCTTTCTGTTGCCCTGCTCCCTCCCTCGTTCCTCCAAACCAAACTCGCTGGAGACGCACAACAACAACAAAAAACAACCTGCAAAAAAAAAAAAAAAAACGGAGGCACATAAATGTGGCTCAGAGTCGCATTTAAGCGCACCATCGCCAGCTTACTAATCGGCGTCTTTGCGGTGTTCGACGCATGCCGCTTGCCTGTTACTCAGCAGCATTGCCATGGCGACTGGGGTCTGAGTAATCATTTGCGCAATGACCCCTATTCTCCAGAGAGAAGATGGAGGCGCGAAGGGGGAGGAGTGTGGAATGTAAGCAGCAAAGGCAGAGGGAGGGAGTGTGCTACACCAGGACTATAGTTTACTAAAGTTTGCAAATCTCTAAACCGTACTTGAAAATAATGGAAATTGTTACTGTAAGTACAATATGAAAATATTTGTATTGTAACAGCATTCAATCATTAATCACAGTAATAGAGACTCACCGCTTTTAGTCACGTGCATCATAAAGGTTTAGTAACTGACATTTTACTACAGGCGTGAAGTTGCAAGGAAACCTGACACAGTGTCAGTGTTGGAAACGGACATTCAGTGGAACCTAGATTTACAAAAAGCCCTCGTAGTACTAAGTTTTCAATTTACCAACCACAGATCAAATAAAAGTATGCTTTGTTGTACGAACCTTGTATGAACATTTAATCCACCAATTGTGTGCTTCGCAGTGCAGCCATTTTGTGTCCGGCAGCACATCCATTGTGGGCGTGCTGATCGCTCATTCAGTCAGCACATCAGTGCTGTTGTTTGCTACTGTGTTACTTTGTCCTGGGCATGACGTTAAAGTGCATCCGGCAGTGGAGGCTCCTCTATGGGGTCTTGGGGCACTCGGAGGTTTACCCCTTTACTACTGTTACCCCAGGTGGCCCTTGGCAAAGGCCTAGTACCTGACTGTCCCCTAGCCAGGGATACGGTGAAGACCTCAACGGCGGAGAAGGCGGAAGACGGTAGATGTATGAACCACCACAACGGCTGCGATGGCGGAAGAAGGCACCCCCACATCCATGTGGACCCAGTTATGGGGAAATAACAACCCAAGACCTCAACGGTGGAACAGGCGGAGGATGATTGCTAACTCTATGGAGCATCACAACGGATGGGATGGCGGTTGAAGGCTGCAGCAGAAAAGGGTCCTCAGTCGTCTTGGACTCCATGCCACTGGACCCTGACCCGGATCTGTCAAGGATCGTGTGGTGACTGTCTGTGCACCAGTCTCCCCACGTTAAACAAAGTCACGCACAGGCATCCTCCATAAAGGGATACCCCCCTACCAGGAGGACCGTCATACTTGCTTCGAATGACCGCCGATGATGACTTTGTGTGCTTTTTTATTGTGTGTTTTTTAGCCTTTATGCAGCATTTCTCTGGACACTGCTACCTCCCACCTCCCTTCCACTGCACACCAACAAAATTAACCATCAAAGTACAGCTTTTTTTTTTTTTAATTCCTAATGATTGTAGCGACCTGCCTGTTAAAGTTAAGGAGTTTTGCAATTTTAAATTGTGAGTGCACCACAGGGCTAGTGACAGTGTTTCGGCTGGGTGGCTGCATGTAAAGAGGATAGTTAAGTTAGTTTTTGTTATTTTTACTTTGTCATGTTGGCTTTGTTTGATGTACAGGTAGATAGGTAGGTAGATAGGTCTTTATTGTCATTGCACAAGTACAACGAAACTTTCTTCTCAGCACAAACCCGTTCAAGATTAGACAAACAGTGTACAGGGTTACAGAACAGGAACGCTGATGGGTCGCCACAAGGCGCCCTGTAAAAGATTGAAAAAAGGTAAAACGCTGGGGAAGGGTAAGTAAAAAAATACAATCTAGACTGGGCTCCTAAGAGGGCGTAGTCTGGAATGGGAAAAAACCTCCATAGCAAAGCAAATATACATATTACAACGTACATCTCGATATCTAGCAACAGAAGGAAGGGCGAGGTCATGATGGTAGGCCGCAGCTCTCAGGCGCTGACCATCCATTCATCACCCCCTACTTACTTAGTTTGATGTACAGTAATATATAGCTATTTATATTGTGTTCAAAGTGTACAATTTTTAACTTAAACATGGAATTTTGTCGAGGCTGGAATCCATTATTTATATTTACATTGTTTCTTATGGAATATATATGAATATATGAACTTTTGTATTTACCAGCCATGTTCAACAAGAAATTAAGTTCATAAGTGGGGGATCCGCTGTACACCGTAATTACACAATTTGTGATTTAGTTTTTAAAAACAAAATTCTGCCCCGGTTTTCGCAAACCGTCTCGGTTATCGTACCACCAAACATCGTGATTAACAAATTAGTTTCTTTGCACATGGATCATTCCGTGGTATACATTGCCCAAACACAGCCACTGTGGTAGTAGCAAATGTATTTTTGCCTTGCATTTTTATATCCAATCAATGCAATTTAACACTTCCATCCATCCATCCATTTTCTACCGCTTGTCCCTCTTGTGTTCCCAGGGTGCTAGAACTAATCCCAGCTGCATTTGGGTGCAAGGCGGGGTACCCACTGGACAAGTCGCCACTTCATCGCAGGGCCAACACAGCGAGACAACACTCACACTCACATTCACACACTAGGGCAGGGGTGAAACGTAAGGCCCGCAGGCCGGATCAGGCCCGCAAACAGGCTTTATCCGGCCCGCGGGATGAGTTTGCAAAGTATAAAAATGAGCCGAAATTTTTGAATGAAAGAAACGGCTGTTCTAAATGTGTCCACTAGATGTCACAATAGCAATTATTTGTATCTTTGTAGATGATGCTACATATGTAAAAAAAATAAACCACATGATGATATTGTACAAGTCGAGGAAAATGAGCAAACAACATAAATAACATTCTGTAATTTGATTTTGATATAATTGTTTTATCCTGATTGAAAATTAACACCAATGAGTTAACTGATGAACATTATTACATAATCTATTTAGAAAGTATAAATAACGACAAATAAATGTAGAATATTATTAACTGCAATATGTAAGTGTAAAAAAAAAAACAACAACATTATGATTTGTACATTTTCAGAATGTGCTTGTTCTATTTTTAAACAAAGAAAACAACCTGAAGTTGTCTTTATTTTTAAGTTATTGTGACGTGATTTTACCAGATTTTTTCTCCATTTGGCCCCCGATCTAAAACAAGTTTGACACCCCTGCACTAGGGCCAATTTAGTGTTGCCAATCAACCTATCCCCAGGTGCATGTCTTTGGAGGTGGAAGGAAGCCTATCCCCAGGTGCATGTCTTTGGAGGTGGAAGGAAGACCGAGTACCCGGAGGGAACATATGCAGTCACGAGGAGAACATGCAAACGACCCTGAGCCTGGGCATTCGAACCCAGGACCTTCTTATTGTGAGGCAGAGGTAGGTATTAACGCCCCACATTTACTTAAATAACGTTTTGGATCAAATTGTATTTGTCATTGTATTTGTCAGAGTTGTTTTAATACAACTTTTTTTATGAATGAGTATGAGTATTTTTTAAAAAAAAAGAAAAACTACTTTTACTGCGTTAAAATTGAGTTTTATTCCAATCGCTACATTTATTTATATTGCAGCACTTAAGGATGGGAGTAGAAGGAGTAGTGTCAAAAGACGGAACTAGTTGTTTTTAATGACATGAACACTTGGTCTTTTTATCAGTAAGGGAGCAGTATATCCAGTGTTGGGCAGTAGCTCGTTCATGTAGCGACGCTGCGTAGCTTAACTACATTTCCCAGTAGCTTGGCTACTTTTTAAACAAGTAACGATTTCCGCAGCTTAGCTATTTTTAGACCCATATAGCGGGTAGCTTAGCTACAAAGCTACAAGCTACAAAAGAAGAGACCGGGAGAAGAGGAAGAGAAAAGAAAAAGAGAAATGGGGACAAAATAATATATATGGGAAAAATCAATGATGGTTGGTTTATTTATTATTCTTGTCTATTGTGAGCGAACTGTGGTGCTGAATTTCCCCCAGGGATCAATAAAGTACTTTCTATTCTATTCTATTTACTATGATGACTGACGATTGGTTAAGAAAGGGCAACACATTACGGACAGGCCAATCAGAGGCAAGATAGGGCGGGTGATCGAACCAGGAAGGGAAATCACAACAGACACATACATCCGCATGAGGGAGTTGGAGAAGAGAAGAGGGACTATTCAAGTGGGCGATTTAAAAATAAATAAATAAATAAATAAACTAATGGAAGATGGCAGAGAGATTTTCTTCCTTAGATGTTTCTTTTAAACGATGTCCAGGAACCCCACAATGCATTTACTTGGCCACATTTGGACAAATGTATGTGTTTGGATAAAACAATGCCCAAAACATTCATTTCAGTGGTTTACCTTGAAAGTAGAGATGTCCGATAATGGCTATTTTGCCGATATCCGATATTCCGATATTGTCCAACTCTTAATTGCAGATTCCGATATCAACCGATACCGATATATACAGTCATGGAATTAATACATTATTATGCCTAATTTTGTTGGGATGCCCCACTGGATGCATTAAACAATGTAACAAGGTTTTCCCAAAATAAATCAACTCAAGTTATGGAAAAAATGATTGAAGTCACAAAGTGCATTATATTTTTTAACATGCTCAAAACAGCAGCTTGGAATTTGGGACTTGCTCTCCCTGAGAGAGCATGAGGAGGTTGAGGTGGGCGGGATTGAGGTAGGGGGGGGGGGTAGGGGGTAGCATATTGTAACGTCCCGGAAGAGTTAGTGATGCAAGGGGTTCTGGGTATTTGTTCTGTTGTGTTTATGTTGTGTTACGGTGCGGATGTTCTCCCGAAATGTGTTTGTCATTCTTGTTTGGTGTGGGTTCACAGTGTGGCGCATATTTGTAACAGTGTTAAAGTTGTTTATACGGCCACCCTCAGTGTGACCTGTATGGCTGTTGACCATGTATGACTTGCCTTCACTTGTGTGTGTGTGTGTGAAAAGCCGTAGATATTATGTGACTGGGCCGGCACGCAAAGGCAGTGCCTTTAAGGTTTATTGGCGCTCTGTACTTCTCCCTACGTCCGTGTACACAGCGTCGTCTTAAAAAGTCATACATTTTACTTTTTGAAACCGATACCGATAATTTCCGATATTACATTTTAAAGCATTTATCGGACGATATTATCGGCAGTCCGATATTATCGGACATCCCTACTTGTAAGCCCAAATCAAAACTGATCCCGACATCTAAGACGTGGAACACAAATTTGAGATCACACATTAAGGTGAGTTTAGTTCAAAGTTTTACTGAAACATAACTATTATCAACTGTTCTCAAACAACACACAAGTCTTGTTTTTATGTCAAGATTTAGCTATTCCTCGTCCTGCAGGGATGATACTTGTAAAAACATACTTTGTTTGTCGCCATGGAGGCGAGGATTAATGATTTAAAAGTAGCTAAAACACTGCCGACTGCGGATGGACGTTAACCGCTAGCTAGCCAAGTTTTAAAGCACCGTTTGGGGAGCATCACTTCCGTGTTCAAAGCTTCGACCTTATTGTTAGTTTTTAAGCCAAAATGCGTCCATTCTCCCTATTCTGTCTTCACACTGTTTCTGCTTGTAAGTACACTGTGCGTGTGCATTGCCTAACATGCACCTCTGCTCGTTTTACCAGCAATGTCAGTAATATTCAGGGGCAATATAGTTTGGTTTTTGATTCATTAGTACTGAGATAGGCTCCAGCGCCCCCCGCGACCCCAAAGGGAATAAGCGGTAGAAAATGGATGGATGGATGGATAGTACCGCAGTACTTTATTAGTACCGGTATACCGTACAACCCTAGTGCGGAGCTGAACAAACCTACCAATCACAGTGGGGGATAGGGCTCTCGTGGGCGGGACATCGACCGGGCTTGATGCAAGCGGAGGAACATTTCTCAGTGAGTGAAAGTTAACAGCAGCGTTGCCATGGAGTTTTCTTCCATGCCTGGCTGGCTGCCTCGTTTCTATTGGGAACACGCGGACACTCGTCCCAGCGCACGGCATTCACAACACTTCCAAAAAAATATGTTTTTAGTTGCTACTCAGCCGGACATTTTATGTACATATCTCTCTCTGACAAAATAAATCAAAGTGATGTCGATGCCACGGGATAAAAGAAAAGTAAGGACCTTATTGTGGGGCAGCATGGTGGCACAGGGGTTAGTACGTGTGCCTCACAATACGAAGGTCCTGGGTTCGATCCTGGGCTCGGGATCTTTCTGTGTGTGCATGTTCTCCCCGTAACTGCGTGGGTTCCCTCTGGGTACTCCGGCTTCCTCCCACCTCCAAAGACATGCACCTGGAGATAGGTTGATTGGCAACACTAAATTGGCCCTAGTGTGTGAATGTGAGTGCGAATGTTGTCCGTCTATCTTTTTTATATCTGTGTTGGCCGTGTGATGAGGTGGCGACAAATCCAGGGTGTACCCCGCCTTCCTCCCATGTGCAGCTGGGACCGTAGGGGACAAGCGGTAGAAGATGGATGGCTTGTCACGGCCCGGGCACATTCTAATGCGCATTCATCTGTGCGCTGCGCTGAGCGCACCTGCACAGCTGCAATCAATTAGCAATCTGCACACCTGAAGCTGATGAGACGCCGGGCTATTTTAGCCAGAGCAAACCTGCGTTCCGGGCCAGAACGTAGCGACCTGTTCCCGTACAGGAAGCCGTCATATCGAGCTCTATGTTCATTCTCTCTCTCTCTCTCTCTGTTTTCTCCTCCCCCGTGTTTATTTGTCTCGTGTCCCCGTGTCGTTCCAGCAGCATTCCTTCGTTCCCTGACGACGAGCTGTGTGTCTCGTCTCCCCGTATTCCCTTCTGGTTCCCCGGCTGCCTCTTCTTGGATCTCGACCTCCCGCCTGGACACAGACTTTTGACGCCTCGCTCTTGCCCCTGACCTCCTGCCTGTCTCTGGACCTTCGAGACTGCCTTGCCCTATCTTGGACTTCCGCACCTCGCTCAACACTCCCGGTAAAACTCAGTTAATCACTACACATAGTCGCACACCACACATTTTGGATTAGTTACACACTTCATAATATCGTTGTTAAATAAAAAGAGCTAAAACGACGTCCCTGCATCTGTGCTGTCTTCTTCTCCTGCCATACGATAAAGGAACTTAATGTAGCCTAATGTAGTCTGCAGTCACATCGCGACACCTGTTTGTCTGCAATAACAGCCCATGATTACCTGAACTAATTATAGTGTCGCACGGTTATTTGTGGGTCAATATGTTTTATTTGCATGGTTCTATTTGCAGTGTATTTGCATTGCCTCACACGATGAACATATTTGTATATGATGCCATTTGTTTTGTTTCTATGACTACGTTTAGGACAATACCAGCACTGTGTCATTTCCACTTCTTTTCCTGTAAAAACACGGCGGATAACACTCTGGGAGCAGTCACCTTTTTTTGCGCTCGCTATTCCAGTACTTTCTACCATCTACAAATGCCATGGCGTTCACGTCATCATGAAAGACATCAACATCGAGCACAAAAACAAAAGAGACTTTGACTGGGCTATTATCCGCCGACCGCTGTGCTGCTGTTACAGAAAAAAAACGCAGAATGACGCATATTGCGGAAATTACGTTGTTCGTGCATCGAGATGATCTCCGTGCGGCGGCTAAACACGACAGTGACACCAAGTGGAATTTAAATCGAGAAGATTGGATTTTTTTAACAAAGTTTTTGTTAAAAAAAAGCTCAGTTATTATCACTCTAAAGCAGTGGTTTCTTAACCTTGTTGGAGGTACCGAACCCCACCAGTTTTATATGCGCATTCACCGAACCCTTCTTTAGTGAAAAATAAATGTTTTATTTTTTTTCAAATTCAAGACAAATTTATGTATTTGGTAACACTTTAGTATGGGACACATAATCTAAGTAACAACGACTTAATTTAGAGTTTTTTGGACACTAGGGGAACATATTCTAAGTAACAAAGACTTCATTTAGAATTATTTGGTTAAAGCTTTTGTAAGCTTTTGTTGAGCTCTTGTAAAAAGAGCTCAGCAGCGCATGCACTTTTTGCGTCGGATGAAAAGAGCACAGCTCCCCCCCCATTCTCAGCACATTCTACAGAGGCACTATAGAGAGCCTGCTGACCAACAGCATCTCTGTCTGGACTGGAGCCTGCAATGCCTCAAACTGAAAGTCTCTCCAGAGAGTGGTGAGGACGGCGGAAAAGATCATCAGGACTTCTCTTCCTCCTATCCAGGAGATCGCAAAAAGCCGCTGCCTGACCAGGGCTCAGAAAATCTGCAAAGACTCCTCCCACCCCCACCAAGGACTGTTTTCACTGCTGGACTCTAGAAAGAGGTTCCGCAGCCTCCGAAGCAGAACCTCCAGGTTCTGTAACAGCTTCTTCCCTCAGGCCGTAAGACTCTTGAACGCATCATAATTAAATTATCCCCTCAACTCCCCCCAAAATGGATTAACTCGCTGGAATATAAAAGACAATATAACATCCATCCATAAACGTGGACGCATGTGAAAAGTGCAATATATTTATCTGTACAGTAATCTATTTATTTATTTATATATATTGTCGGAGGCAGATATTTACATATATCCGTACTTAAGTGTTACTTCTTTATTGTCATAATCATATTACAAAACAGCTAGTGTTCTTCTTCCTATTGTGGTCTTTTGGTTGTCTGCAAGTACTGTGTGCTAACCTTGACTTTAGGAATGTAAGGAGGACAGATACTCATTTTCCTTATCTGTTCCTGTGCCCAGCTGAGGAGGACAATGGGCATGTGTTTGGGCTGGAAAGAGAGACAACGAGGGTGGGAGCGAGAGACACTTTATAGAAGAGAGGGTTTCCATATTTTAGATCAGACCATCTTAGCTGCGCGATTGAATGTTCTATGCTGGACTGGTCTCATTCTATTTCCAAGGCTTTGGAAATAAAATTACAAAATACCTATTCTGTCTCTGGTGGTTCTTCTACTCAGCTTTACGTGTCATAAAAGAGCTTGGGAGTGACCAGCAACTTGAATTCCCTGGGAGGAACAACTGGTCCAAACGCAACAATATTTATATATATTTATATATATATTATATATATTATTTATATATATATATTTATTTAGATATGCACCTAATTGCTTTTTTATCCTGCACTACCATGAGCTTATGTAACGAAATTTCGTTCTTATCTGTGCTGTAAAGTTCAAATTTGAATGACAATAAAGAGGAAGTCTAAGTCTAAGTCTAGTCTAAGTCTAGGGTTAGGGTTAGAGAGTTAGGGCCAGGGTTAGAGGCTTAGGGTTATAATAAGGCATTAATAAGTACTTAATAATGACTAGTTAAGATCCAATATGTTACTAATTTCCACATTAATAAGAAACTAATTAATGGTGAATATGTTCCCCATACTAAAGTGTTACCATGTTTTTTTACTGGTGCACAAAATGAACCGTGCATGAACATCACCTTGTTCAAAGAACAAAACCAACACAGTGCATAAACTCACAACAAATTACACACCTGCAAATCAGTCTGACTTCTGCTGTTGCCGTATCCGTAATACGCCGATAGGGAGAGGTTTTTATTTACACGATGAGTCGGGTGTGGCTTGACTTCCGTCGAACCCCTGAGCCCGACTCACCGAACCCCTAGGGTTCGATCAAAACCAGGTTAAGAACCACTGCTCTAAAGTAACGGTACTTTTAATTTAGTACAACTGTTGGCTGTTCTACCCGCCTCTGTTTATTTGTATACATTTGCAAACATTTAAAAACTTTGTGTGTAGTATTTTGAGGAAAAAAGTCATTTAACCATATTTAAAATATGACATGTATATGTTTACATAGCAAAGGCGGCGGCCCTGTATAATGGAAATATGTCTTTTCAAATTTGTGTCTCAACAACATTTGACTTTCGAGTCATGATAGTCTTAAGTTACCTCTGGAACCCTAAGCAGAATTTTATTTGGAGTGCCCCTCTCCCCTTTATTAAAAATGTTTTCACACTTCTTTTTTTTTTTGCAGATTTATTGTAGTCATCTGGAGGCTGTCTAAATGAAATCAAACAATGGATGTCCAGCATCGTTTTGCATCTTAACGCTAAGAAAACAGAAGTGTTGATTAAGTGCCAGACATTTGACAAGAGAACAATTTCAAAAAGCGACTCGGTAAAGAATCTCGGTATTATTTCGACCCAACTCTCTCATTTGAGTCACACATTAAGAGTGTTACTAAAACAGCCTTTTTTCATCTCCGTAATATCGCTAATATCGCTAAAATGTGTCCCATTTTGGCCACCACCGATGCTGAGATTATTATTCATGCATTCGTTACTGTAACGCAGTGGTCCCCAACCACCGAGCCCGGTACCGATTGGTACCGGGCCGCACAAGAAATTAAAAAAATTAAAAAATAAATAAAAATATTTGTATTTTTTTATTAAATCAACATAAAAAACACAATATATACATTATATATCAATATAGATCAATACAGTCTGCAGGGATACAGTCCGTAAGCACACGTGATTGTATTTCTTTATGAACCCCCCGGCCCCCCGGTCCGTGGGACACATTTTCAAGCGTTGATCGGTCCGCAGCTAGAAAAATGTTGGGGACCACTGCTGTAACATATTATTTTCGGGTCTCCCTATGTCTAGCATTAAAAGATTACAATTGGTACAAAATGCGGCTGCTAGACTTTTGACAAGAACAAGAAAGTTTGATCATATTACGCCTATACTGGCTCACCTGCACTGGCTTCCTTAGCACTTAAGATGTGACTTTAAGGTTCTATTACATACGTATAAAATACTAAATGGTCTAGCTCCATCCTATCTTGGTGATTGTATAGTACCATATGTCCCAGCCAGAAATCTATGTTCTAAAAACTTTGGCTTACTATTGATTCCCAGAGCTTCATCGATAAATTGTACAAACCCCAAAACCAGTGAAGTTGGCACGTTGTGTAATTCGTAAATAAAAACAGAATATAATGATTTGCAAATCCTTTTCAACTTATAATCAATTGAATAGACTGCAAAGACAAGATACTTAATGTTCGAACTGAGAAACTTTTTTTTTTTTTTTAAATAATCATTAACTTAGAATTTAATGGCATCAACACATTGCAAAAAAATTGGCACAGGGGCATTTTTATCACTGTGTTACATGGCCTTTCCTTTTAACAACACTCAGTAAACGTTTGGGAACTGAAGAGACCAATGATAACGTTGCTTGGGTGGCAACATTAATCCATTCATCCATTTTCTACCGCTTATTCCCTTCGGGGTCGCGGGGGGCGCAGGAGCCTATCTCAGCTACAATCGGGCGGAAGGCGGGGTACACCCTGGACAAGTCGCCACCTAATCGCAGGGCCAACACAGATAGACAGACAACATTCACACTCACATTCACACACTAGGGCCAATTTTAGTGTTGCCAATCAACCTATCCCCAGGTGCATGTCTTTGGAGGTGGGAGGAAGCCGGAGTACCCGGAGGGAACCCACGCAGTCACGGGGAGAACATGCAAACTCCATACAGAAAGATCCCGAGGCCGGGATTGAACTCACGACTACTCAGGACCTTCGTATTGTGAGGCAGACGCACTAACCCCTCTTCCACCGTGCTTGGATGGCAACATATGTTGCTCAAAAACCTGTATGTACCTTTCAGCATTAATGGTGCCTTCACAGATGGGTAAGTTACCCATGCCTTGGGCACTAATTCACCTCCATACCATCACAGATGCTGGCCTTTGAACTTTGCGCCTAGAACAGTCTCTTTGTTCCAGAGGACACGACGTCCACAGTTTCCAAAAACAATTTGAAATGTGGACTTGTCAGAACACTGAACACTTTTCCACTTTGCATCAGTCCATCTTAGATAAGCTCGGGCTCAGCAAAGCTGGCTGCTTTTCTGGGTGTTGTTGATAAATGGCTATAGCTTTGCATAGTAGAGTTTTAACTTGCACTTACAGATGTAGCGACGATCTATAGTTACTGACAGTGGTTTTCTGAAGTGTTCCTAAGCCCATGTAGTGAAATCCTTTACGCACTGATGTCGGTTTTTGATGCAGTACCGCCTGAGGGATTGAAGGTCCGTAATATCATCCCTTAAATGCAGTGATTTCTCCAGATTCTCTCAACCTTTTGATGAGATTACGGACCGTAGATGGTGAAATCCCTAAATTCCTTGCAATAGCTCTTTAAGAAATGTTGTTCTTAAACTGTTCGACAATTTGCTCATGCATTTGTTCACAAAGTGGTGATCTTCGCCCCATCCTTGTTTGTGAACGACTGAGCATTTCATGGAAGCTGCTTTTATACCCAATCATGGCAACCACCTGTTCCCAATTAGCCTGTTTACCTGTGGGATGTTCCAAATAAGTGCTTGATGAGCAATCTTCAACTTTCTCAGTCTTTTTTGCCCCTTGTGGCAGCTTTTTTGAAACAAGCATCAAATTCCAAATGAGCTAATATTTGCAGAAAATAACAACGTTTTCCAGTTTGAACGTTAAGTATCTTGTCTTTGCAGTCTATTCAATTGAATATAGGTTGTAAAGGATTTGCAAATCATTGTATTCTGTTTTTATGAACGATTTACACAACGTGCCAACTTCACTGGTTTGGGGTTTTGTATTCATTGATGAATAAATCATAATGTATCCATTACCTACGTAAATGTTTTTATTCTGTAAAAAACTACATCTGAATGCTGTATTTTGAGGTGTTTTTTAGCATTGTATAATTCCTCGTGCGATTTTTTTTAAATTATTATTATCATGTAATATGCTTTTACACTTTTTACAGCACCGAATGAGATTGCACCCTCAGCACCACCTCCAAAGACATGCACCTGGGGATAGGTTGATTGGCAACACTAAATTGACCCTCGTGTGTGAATGTGGGCGTGAATGTTGTCTGTCTATCTGTGTTGGCCCTGCGATGAAGTGGCAACTTGTCCAGGGTCCCGCCTTGTGCCAGCGGTAGAAAATATATCAGCAATTGAAACATATGCAAGATAATCCACGGGGCCAAATAAAGTTGCGAGTTTCAGCACTTTGATAAAATGCTGACAAACAATAGATGTTGAATTGTAGTACGAACACCTCTCTCCTCTTGATATTAAATGTTCATTTCATTCATCATATATATGTATTTCACATTGTTTTCTGAATGCAAAACTATAATTATCATTTTTAAATTGGATTTTGGATTTACATTAGTACTAATGGTAAATATAACTATGGAAAAACGAGGTACCAGCGTACGTCATTAAAATCTACTAGATGTTTTCATACAGAAAACATCTATGTAGACCAGTGGTTCTTAACCTGGGTTCGATCGAACCCTAGGGGTTCGGTGAGTTGGGCTCAGGGGTTCGGCGGAGGTCAAAACACACCCGACTCATTGTGTAAATAAAAACTTCTCCCTATCGGCGTATTACGGATACGGCAACAGCAGAAGTCAGACTGATTTGCAGGTGTGTCATTTGTTGTGAGTTTATGCACTGTGTTGGTTTTGTTCTTTGAACAAGGTGATGTTCATGCACGGTTCATTTTGTGCACCAGTAAAAAAACATGGGAACACTTTAGTATGGGGAACATATTCACTAGGGATGTCCGATAATGGCTTTTTGCCGATATCCGATATCCGATATCCTGATATTGTCCAACTCTTCTCTTATCAACCGATATATGCAGTCGTGGAATTAACACATTATTATGCCTAATTTGGACAACAAGGTATGGTGAAGATAAGGTACTTTTTAAAAAAAAGTATAGAATAAGATAAATAAATTAAAAACATTTTCTTGAATAAAAAAGAAAGTAAAACAATATAAAAACAGTTACATAGAAACTAGTAATTAATGAAAATTAGTCAAATTAACTGTTAAAGGTTAGCACTATTAGTGGACCAGCAACACGCACAATCATGTGTGCTTACGGACTGTATCCCTTGCAGACTGTATTGATGTATATTGATATATAATGTAGGAACCAGAATATTAATAACAGAAAGAAACAACCCTTTTGTGTGAATGGGTGTAAATGAGGGAGGGAGGTTTTTTGGGTTGGTGCACTAATTGTAAGTGTATCTTGTGTTTTTTATGTTGATTTAATAAAAAAAAAACAAAAAAAAAACAAAAAAAACCCGATACCGATAATAAAAAAAAAAACGATACCGATAATTTCCGATATTACATTTTAACGCATTTATCGGCTGATAATATCGGCAGGCCGATATTATCGGATATCTCTAATATTCACCATTAATTAGTTGCTTATTAACATGCAAATTAGCATTATATTAGTTCTTAACTAGTCATTATTAAGTACTTATTAATGCCTTATTCGGCATGGCCTTATTATAACCCTAACCCTCTAACCCTGGCCCGCACCCTCTAACCCTAACCCTAACCAAATAACTCTAAATTAAGTCTCTGTTACTTAGAATATGTTCCCCATACTAAAGTGTTACCAAAAACATATAACTTTGTCTTGAATTTGAAAAAAATCAACATTTTATTTTTCACTAAAGAAGGGTTCGGTGAATGCGCATATGAAACTGGTGGGGTTCGGTACCTCCAACAAGGTTAAGAACCACTGGTGTAGACCTTTCCATGCAGTAAAAACCGTATCTATTTTTAGAAACATAGAGTAGCGGTCATGTTGGAAACAAACTAGACCATGCTGCAATGTTTCTCCAGCATGCCTCTATCTTCTGAGGGGTGATTTTTCATCACCATGTTTTTCGTCTTTGCAAAAAATATCTACCTCCATTCTGCATGACATGTTGATCATTCAACAGCCACAAATTAGCCGACACGCCGATCAAGATGGTTCCGTGCTGAGGCGCGGCCATGTTCTCCTCCCTTCATCCTGCATGAAATAAATGTCTGTGTAGGCTCTGCTAGGCTGTGAAGTCACTTTCTCCTCTGGGGGCGAGAATTTAGGAGCAGTAACAAAATACTAATCACACTGCAGAAAACTGGGGCTGCACTGGCCTCTACAGGTTTGGTGCAGGTTATTGCACTCATTTGGCAAACATTTGAAGCTGTGATTGGTGTCTAGGAGAATACTGCAATGCTGCCTTCAGGCAACCTGCTACCAATGATGCTGATGATAACGTTATCTTTTATTCAGACACGTCTGTCTGTTGATGCGAAGTCACTGAGTACTACTTTATGTCTTATGAACCACAATTTACATAGTATATGTTTATTTTATTTTATTGCACACCAACGACACGGGGGGGACTTTGAGATTCTGTGTGAGGAACAAATGGGAGAAATAATCCTAACTGGTGCACTTTTATCTTTACCCTCAATAGTCGGCACCTTGCACAGGGGTGTCAAACGTACGGCCCGAGGGCCGGATCAGGCCCGCAAACGGGTTTTATCCGGCCCGCGGGATGAGTTTGCTAAGTATAAAAATCAATCTGAAATTATTGAATTAAAAAAACTGCTGTTCTAAATGTGTCCACTGGATGTCGCTACAGCAATTCTTTGTATCTTTGTAGATGATGCTACATATGTACAAAATAAACTACATGGTTTTAGTACATCAGTCGAGGAAAATTATCAAACTACATAAATAACATACTGTAATTTGATTTTGATATAATTTTCTTGTCTTGATAGATTGAAAATGAACATGATCACATAATTTATTCAGAAAATATAAATAACGACAAATAAAGCAACATGTAAGTGTAGAAAAACCCAACAGTATTATTTGTACATTTTAAGTTAAAGTTAAAGTGCCAATGATTATCACACACACACTAGGTGTGGTGAAATTTGTCCTCTGCATTTGACCCATCCCCTTGTTCACCCCTTGGGAGGTGAGGGGAGCAGTGAGCAGCAGCGGTGGCCGTGCCCGGGAATCATTTTTGGTGATTTAACCCCCAATTCCAACCCTTGATGCTGAGTGCCAAGTAGGGAGGTCATGGGTCCCATTTTTATAGTCTTTGGCATGACTCAGCCAGGGTTTGAACTCACGACCTACTGATCTCAGGGCAGACACTCTAACCACTAGGCCACTGAGTAGGTGATTGACTGTGCTTGTTCTATTTTCAAACAGAGAAAACAATCTGAAGTTGTCTTTATTTTCAATTTACCAGTTTGGCCCACTTGGGAGTAGATCTAAAATGAGTTTGACACCCCTGATGTAGTAGAAGTGGGCCTCATCCGTGACAACAACGACATGGACTACAGGGAGGAGGTGAAACATCTGGTTGACTGGTGCAGAACCAACAACCTGGTCCTGAATGTCAACAAGAGATCATCGTTGACTTCAGGAAGCACCAGTCCAGCCACGCTCCACTCTACATCAACGGCACAGCGGTGGAGATAATAAGCAGCACCAAGTTCCTGGGGGTGCAGAAAACTGACAATATAACCTGGTCCCTACACACCGGAGCGCTTGTAAAAAGGGCTCAGCAGCGCATGCACTTTTTGCGTCGGATGAAAAGAGCACAGCTCCCTCTCCCCCATACTCACCACATTCTACAGAGGCACTATAGAGAGCCTGCTGACCAACAGCATCTCTGTCTGGACTGGAGCCTGCAATGCCTCAGACTAGAAGTCTCTCCAGAGAGTGGTGAGGACGGCGGAAAAGATCATCAGGACTCCTTTTCCTCCTATCCAGGAGATTGCAAAAAGCCGCTGCCTGACCAGGGCTCAGAAAATCTGCAAAGACTCCTCCCACCCCCACCAAGGACTGCTTTCACTGCTGGACTCTAGAAAGAGGTTCCGCAGCCTCCGAAGCAGAACCTCCAGTTTCTGTAACAGCTTCTTCCCTCAAGCCATAAGACCATACTTGCCAACCTTGAGACCTCCAATTTCGGGAGGTGGGGCGTGGGGGGTGGGTGCGGGGGGCGTGGTTGGGGCGGGGGCGTGGTTGGGGGCGTGGTTAAGAGGGGAGGAGTATATTTACAGCTAGAATTCACCAAGTCAAGTATTTCATATATATATATATATATATATATATATATATATATATATATATATATATCCCCGCGACCCCGAAGGGAATAAGCGGTAGTAAATGGATGGATGGATGGATGGATGGATATATATATATATATATATATATATATATATATATATATATATATATATATATATATATATATATATATATATATAAAAGAAATAATTGACTTTCAGTGAATTCTAGCTATATATATATATATATATATATATATATATATATATATATATATATATATATATATATTTATAAATAAAAGAAATACTTGAATTTCAGTGTTCATTTATTTACACATATACACGCGCATAACACTCATCTACTCATTGTTGAGTTAAGGGTTGAATTGTCCATCCTTGTTCTATTCTCTGTCACTATCTTTCTAACCATGCTGAACACCCTCTCTGATTATGCATTGCTGTGTGGCACGCACAAAAGTGCTTTCATCAAATGCACTAGATGGCAGTATTGTCCTGTTTAAGAGTGTCACAACATTGCTGTTTACGGCAGACGGACTGCTTTACTGTAGACGTTCTTTATATTGTGGGAAAGCGGACTCAGAGGGTTGGCAAGTATGCATAAGACTCTTGAACGCATCATAATTAAATTATCACCTCAGCTCCCCCCAAAATGGATCAACTCGCTGGAATAAAAAAGACAATATAACATCCATCCATAAACGTGGACGCATGTGAAAAAGTGCAATATATTTATCTGTACAGTAATATATTTATTTATTTATTTATTTATATATATTTATATATATTTATTTATTTTATATATATATTTATATATTATTTATATATATGTATTTATTTATATATGCACCTTATTGCTTTTTTATCCTGCACTAACATGAGCTTATGCAACGAAATTGTGTTCTTATCTGTGCTGTAAAGTTCAAATTTGAATGACAATAAAAAGGAAGTCTAAGTCTAAGTCTAAAAAGGGGGCGGGGAGCAACTGGAGTTGTTGCAAACCACCATGGGAAATGAGAGAAGAAAAAGGTAAATATTGCAATTAGTGATGGGTCTAACGATATTGAATCATCAATGTCTTATAAAACACAAAAAGTGACACTGTGTTGCTCGTAGCCTTGATGTGTATGTCACTTTAAAAAAAAAAAAGTGACCGATACACATACTTGCCAACCCTCCCGGATTTTCCGGGAGACTCCCGAAATTCAGCGCCTCTCCCGAAAACCTCCCGGAAAAAATGTTCTCCCGAAAAACTCCCGGGATTCAGCCGGAGCTGGAGGGGGCGTGGCCTCCAGCTCCGGCTGAATCCCGGGAGTTGCGGACCTGAGTCCAGTGTGCGCACACAAGGAGACGAAGCAGAAGAACGAGACCGTAGGGGAGACACTTCTCCAGGGCTGATGTATGGGGGCAACACATACCCTTCACTTTACCCAGCAGTGGGTCTCCACAGCAGACGACTTTAGGGTGAATGATGAGTCCAGCGATTAGTTGCAAATCTTGCTTTATTGATTGATTGCACACAGCCAATCCAACACAAAACCAACTAGTCCTTCCCCGCATTTACGCTCCCTCTCTTCTCTCGCCCACACACTCACTGACGTCACTCACCTCACATGCTGTTAACTATTAAAGGGCCACACACACACATACTCTACTCTCATAACACATAGTACAGTTAGTAGAACAACTGTGTTTTAATTACTGTGTAGTTGATAGGTGCCATTGCCCCGGAATTGTATTGCATTGTACTTTCAAGTACAACAATGAGTAGATGAGTGTTATGTGTGTGTATATGTGTAAATAAATGAACACTGAAATTCAAGTATTTATTTTATTTATATATATAATAAAATAATTAAATATATATATTTAGCTGGAATTAACTGAAAGTCAAGTATTTCATATATATCAGAATCAGAATCAGTATCAGAATCAGAATCAGCTTTATTGTCATTACGCAAGGTAACGAGATTGAGGCCATTCCATACAGTGAGATGTGTGCATGCTAGAAAAACAATGTGCAAATATATAAAAATATAAAAAATGTAGAAGTGCAATGAATATGGTGTGAAATGAATATATACATGAAAAAAAAAAAAAAAAAAAACATATATATGATATATATATATATATATATATATATATATATATATATATATATATATATATATATATATATATATATATATATATACATGTATATATATATATACATATATATATATATATACACACATATATATATATATATATATATATATGTGTATATATATATATATATGTATATATATATACACATGTATATATATATATATGAAATACTGGAGTTGGTGAATTCTAGCTGTAAATATACTCCTCCCCTCTTAACCACGCCCCCAACCACGCCCCCCGCCCCAACCACGCCCCGCCCCACCCCCGACCACGCCCCCCACCCCCAACCTCCCGAAATCGGAGGTCTCAAGGTTGGCAAGTATGCCATACAGCTGCTGTGTCGTTTGACTGTGGAGCGCCAAACTGTGTTTATTAGGAAGCGCTTCTTTCTTGCATCTTGTACTACAAATAGTAGGAGGATGTAGGGACTTTTTTAATCCAGTAGATGACGGATTACTATTAATACACAGCAACACAGTATCAGTGCAAAAAACACAAACACTATGTACTCCCTTGCACATTTTCAATCTTCAGCACGGTGCCACAGGGGTTAGTGCATGTGCCTCACAATACGAAGGTCCTGAGTAGTCCTGGGTTCAATCCCGGGCTCGGGATCTTTCTATGTGGAGTTTGCATGTTCTCCCCGTGGCTGCGTGGGTTCCCTCCGGGTACTCCGGCTTCCTCCCACCTCCAAAGACATGCACCTGGGGATAGGTTGATTGGCAACACTAAATTGGCCCTAGTGTGTGAATGTGAGTGTGAATGTTGTCTGTCTATTTGTGTTGGCCCTGCGATGAGGTGGCGACCTGTCCAGGGTGTATAGCCTTCCGCCCGAATGCAGCTGAGAAAGGCTCCAGCACCCCCCGCGGCCCCAAAAGGGACAAGCGGTAGAAAATGGATGGATGGATGGTTGCAATCCTCATTTCCAGGGTGGGGTCTTTGGACCTTGGGAGCAGGCGCGCCTATAGGGGATAAAGAGAAAAAGAGATATGGGGTTAATCATACTATATTAGTAGTATACTATCAATTACATAGTAATATAGTATACTATATAGACGGGTGTGGGAAATTACACATAATAATAGCTGTTACCTGGTGTGTCACTGCTGATTATTTACTAGAAATAATGAATGCAGCAGCAGCTTTGGTGTCAGCGGAAGCAGGAGCACATACGACCTGGGAGAGCTGAGTTAGTGGAGATAAAGAGGAGGACATCATCTCGCAGTGTAGGTCCAACAACCTGTAGTCTCACTGCTATTTGGAAAAATATGCTATGTGTCAGACAGGAATAGAAGAAACACACAGTTTCTGTTGCTGTCATTGTGAAGCACTTTATTATGGTCCTTTTTACCAAAGCATCAAAAGATCCATCCATCCATCCATTTTCTACCGCTTATTCCCTTTGGGGTCACGGGGGGCGCTGGAGCCTATCTCAGTTACAATCGGGCGGAAGGCGGGGTATACCCTGGACAAGTCGCCACCTCATCGCAGGCATCAAAAGATTACATTTTTATTTTTGATTGTTTTCCCGTTTCTTAAATTTTCATCATGTTGTTTTATTTATGTGTGAACTATAATTATTATAAAGAATATAATATAATACATAATACAGGAAAACGCTCAATCACCACAACAACATTCAAAAAGTAATGACATTTAGGTTAAAAAAAAAAAATACTTGAGAAAAGTTGCGAATAAATTTGGTTTTAATTTAATGTAAAACTGCACTGCAATATACTCACAATGTTTCTGATATTGTGGTCATTGTATTTAGCCACATACAAATATTGTGAACATCCATAATACTAAAACTTTTAATTTAATTTATAAAAAATGACATGAAATAATTAAAAATTCTTAAAATGTATTAATTTTACAAATGTGTTAAATAACAAACTGTACTATGGATAATGATACAAAGACAAAAATATCAAAATGTATTTATTACATAAAAAATAAATACATTTTTATTTGCATTGCATTATTCATTTTTAATATATACATATTACATAAAACATTTTGAAAATACAGTATTTAATTTTTCCATCACATAATATATGTGATACAATACAATACCCATATGACTCATTGTCATAAAAATGTTTCATTTCATTGATATGTAATTTATGAAAAAAAGAAAAATTATAATAAATAAAATTGTCTTTATCATTACAAAGTTAACTAAAACAAGTATTTAACATTAAAAGATGTGCTAAATAAATATTGTATTGAATAAGTTGAAAAATATTTAAAAATAGAGATATTGTTACAAAAGAAAAAGCTGAATATATTGATGTTTCAGTTTATTTATTAAATAGATTACAATTAACATTCAAAACTTTTGAACATTACAAAATAAATGATCCATCCATCGATTTTATACCGCTTATCGTGGGAGGTGTTGGAGCCTATCTCAGCTGCATTTGGGCGGAAGGCGGGGTACACCCTGGACAAGTCGCCACCTCATCACAGGGCCAACACATATAGACAGACAACATTCACACTCACATTCACACACTATGGCCAATTTAGTGTTACCAATCAACCTATCCCCAGGTGCATGTCTTTGGTGGTGGGAGGAAGCCGGAGTACCCGGAGGGAACCCACGCAGTCACGGGGAGAACATGCAAACTCCACACAGAAAGATCCCGAGCCCAGGATCGAACCCAGGACCTTCGTATTGTGAGGCACATGCACTAACCCCTCTTCCACCGTGTTGCCCCAAATACATGCTGCTCTGACTCGGGACACGCTGACAGCCCAGCCGGCTGCTGCTCTAGCTCTGGAAACACCATCCTCGTCTCCGGCGGGCCGTTCCACGGCGTCGCCATATTCTTCGTCTCCGGTGGGCTGTGCCACGGTGCCGTCATCTTCCTCGTCTCCGGCGGGTTGTTCGGCCGGTCGTCCGGCGGATCGTCTGGCGGGTCGCCGGCGGGTCGTCCTACAGTGTCGTCATCTTCGTCCCACGTCGCGTCTGCCGTGCTGGTCGCCTCCTGCTTTCCTGCCGCTCGGACGGCCATCAGACGCCCACACATCTCCTCCTCATTGGTCAAGAGAGTGGCTGTTCTGTGGTTGCCCGCCTCGCCAGATGCAGCGGCGTGCTACGTGTCGTCGCCACCTGACTTTCCCTCGCTGGCTGCGGGGACACAAAGCAACTCCGCCCTCCACCTTCCCGTGACTTTTGAACCTTGTTTTTTTGTGGGACGTCTAGAATCCGTCCCTAAAAGGGGGGGTACTGTGACGATCTGTCACATTCACGTCGGGTTGTTTCCTTGGTTGGTGCTTATTTCCTGTCAGCGCTCTTATTTTGGTTCCATTTCCTGCTTGTCTCCCTGAGGGCTGTTTCCCCTCACCTGCTGCTGATTGGCAGCCTGGCCACACCTGTTGTCAAACAACTGGCTGCTATTTATACCTGCCTCGCCCTCCAGTCAGGGCTCGATGATTGGTTTCCTGGTATCCTGTTTGCTGTCTCCTGTTATCCTGGTTCCTGGTTCTTCTTTTCCCTGCATTTCCTTTTGACATTAAAGTCGTGTGTTCCTGCGCTACGCCTGCCATCTCTGCATCTTGGGGTTCACCACCAACATATTATGACAAATAAATTATATATTTTAGCCTATCTCAGCTGCATTTGGGCAGAAGGCGCGGTACACCCTGGACAAGTCGCAACTCATCGCAGGGCCAACACAGATAGACAGACAACATTCACACTCACATTCACACACTAGGGCCAATTTAGTGTTGCCAATCAACCTATCCCCTGTTTTATACACTGAATTTATTTTCTATATGCAAAAAATTCAGTTACATACATTCAGTGTCAACAAAATTTTTTGTAATAAAGACACAAATTAACCTCCATAATTATTCACATATTATGGCGAGGTCATATTAAATGTGTTGTCTATAAAAAATATTTAAAAACAAACTTTTATTTTTTAAACAAAACCTATTTTACCGGTTTTAGTTTCCATCCATCCATTTCCTACCGTTTGTCCCTTTCTGGGTTGCGGGGTGGGAGTGCTGCATCCTATCACAGTTGCATATATGTTATATCTGTCTTGGGCTATGTTAATATCATCTTTAACAGGTCAAAAACCTAATTAAGTTTTTTACATATGTTTTAAAAATTGTAATTTCAACCAAATCTATGCAATCATTCGTTTTTTAGTGCACGTAAATTTACCAAAGTGTGTGTGTGGGGCAACAATGTTGGCTTTAGAGTTGGATGAGGGGTCCTTCGTGAGTTTTGTGAATTTGGGGGTCCAGAAATGGGTGCTACGCCCTACTATTTTCATTTAGAAGCAACGAGGAAGTTGTTCGTTTCTTAGAACTTTCAGTTATGAGGCTGAAATGAGGAAATTCCTGATCTACAGCCTGCGTGGAATTTAAATAACCGCCGCGAGCTGATTGGTTGGGAGCGACGTAGTTCCAAAGACGGGACATGTCACTCAACGTGCTACCGTGCGTCTGATTGGTTCACTCTGCGAGGGGCGGGACTTGCGTCTGTGTATTTATGTTGTGGCTTCACGGCATCGGCGGATGATTGCGAGCCGGAGCTCAGCGGAGGAGACTTCTGTGTCCGATGTTCTTCCACAGCGCTGACTGGGATCTTTTTTCCTCCAGCTTAAAGTGAAAAAGTCACTGAGGGGGGAAAAAAAAAACTTGACAATCATGATCCACACCGCGGAATGCCCCGTGGACGCGCAGAGCCTGATCTCCATTTCCCTCATGAAGATCCACAACTCCAGGACGCAGCGTGGAGGCATCAAGCTGCACAAAAACCTTCTGGTCTCCTACGTGCTGAGGAACGCGCGGCAGCTTTACATCAAGGAGAAGTACGCCGAGATCTACCGGATGCAGCAGTACGAGGAGGTGATGGCGGTCTGCAACGAGATCCAGGAGCTGGACCCGCTGGACGTGGACGAGGAGGAGGAGGAGGAGGAGGAGCAGCAGACGCGGGCGGCTTGCTGCGGCGATGAGGCGGCGCACTGCCGGGTGGCGAGCGCCCTCCCCGGTAAAGACCCGGAGTCCTGCTACCGGAGCTGCTGCGTGGGTGAGCAAACCCCCGCCGACAACTGCAACAAAACCACCGTGTTGGACCTGGACACGCATGTGGTGACGACGGTGGAGAACGGCTACCTCCACCAGGACTGCCGCTGCCGCGACGCGCCGCAGGCCGGCCAGGGCGCGCAGCCGCCCGTCAAGAAGCGGAAGGTGGACTCGGGCGCTTGTTGCCCGTGCGACGCCGAGGAAGTGTGCGACTTTTCCGCCTCGCGCAAGCGGCCGAAGCGCGACGAGTACGCGTACTGCCACCCGGACTACACGGACACCTCCAACATCTCCAACCTCATCTCCATCTTCGGCTCGGGCTTTTCGGGACTGCTGAGCAGGCAGGCGGACTTGGAGCAGATCTGCGGCAAGCAAGCCCTGGCCAGCCTGGGCGCTTGGACCCACGCCATTGTGGCGTTTTGAACCAAAACCCTGGCAAATAACACGCTTCACGCCTGTGGAAACCTGGAAATATCCTTCATGGGGTCCTACATGAGGGCCAATGGGTTCTATGTGATCCCTGGTGGGTCCTACATACTCATCCATGGGTCCTACATCATGAGTCCTACATGCTCATCCATGGGTCCTACATGCTCATCCATGGGTCCTACATGCTCATCCATGGGTCCTACATTATGAGTCCTACATGCTCATCCATGGGTCCTACATCATGAGTCCTACATGCTCATCCATGGGTCCTACATCATGAGTCCTACATGCTCATCCATGGGTCCTGCATTCTCATCCATGGGTCCTACATGCTTAGCCATGGGTCCTACATGCTCATCCATGGCTCCTACATCATGAGTCCTACATGCTCATCCATGGGTCCTACATGCTCATCCATGGGTCCTACATCATGAGTCCTACATGCTCATCCATGGGTCCTACAGCATGAGTCATACATGCTCATCCATGGGTCCTGCATGCTCATCCATGGGTCCTACATGCTCATCCATGGGTCCAACATCATGAGTCCTACATGCTCATCCATGGGTCCTACATGATGAGTCCTACATGCTCATCCATGGGTCCTACATGGTCCCCGAAGAGTTTTTTTTTTTTTTTTTTCATGGTGCGTCTCCAGATGTTCCGTACCTGGAAACATTTGAAAAGATGAGTGAACCTTCTCTCCGGCAGCACATAACGGAAAGTCCTTCCAAGTCATAAAATGTTCCCTAGGAGGATGGCGGGCTTCACGTGAACGCGCGTAGGACCTAATAAGTGTTCTCTGTGCTCAAATGCAAGATGCACTTCATTCTATATCCATGACGTACTGTAAGTACTGTATGTGTAGGACATCTTCTTTGCATGTCTCCAGCAAAGCTGCGTACAAAGAGGTCATTTCTTCAGATCCCCACAACGGAAACACATGTAATATGTTGGTTTTCACCATGTTGTCACACCCGGGGTGTCCAAAGTGGGGTCATTTGTTTTTATTAGTCCTGGACACAGTCTAAAACAAGGGCATCAAACTCGTCTCCATTGTAGGCCACATTAAAGTTACGGAAGCCCTCGCAGGGCCGCATCATGATTTATTACACAATTATTATTGTTGTTTAGCAACAAACTGATGATAAACTAGTTTAATTTTATTTTAAAAAGAGTTTCAATGACAAAAAAGGCTTAAAATAGCTTCTTGCATATGCAAATTGAAAAAAAAATGTATCGATAAAGAGGAAATGCCTTATTGACGTGCATTATTTACAGGCTATTGCAGGCCACATACATTTAATTGGCCTGAGGCTTTGAATGTGACACCTCTGTCGTTTTAAAAAACAAAAAAGGCAGAGGGGAAAAAGAGCAAAACATGGCAATGTATGGAGTGAAAGTACAAAACAATGTATTTTATTTTTAAATGTTTAAAACAAGGGTCCCCAAACTATGGCCCACAGGCCGGATCCAGCCCACCAGCGTCCAAAATCCGGCCCGCGGGGAGTCCCAAGTAAAAAAATAAAAACAATTTTAATCTGCCCTTTCTAATCCATTTTCTACCGCTTGTTACTCTCGATGTCTCCTAGCCGCTCAGGCAAATCATATTGTCTAAAAATGCATTTTCCCATCGATAACATGACATCATAACACTCACAAGCGCGTGGCAAGTGCGCGTTCTTTCAGTCAATTAGTGCAAGAGGAATATATATATGTATATATATATATATATATATATATATATATATATATATATATATATATATACACATACAGCCCGGCCCCCGGCCAAATTGTTTTAACCCAATGCGGCCCCCAAGTCAAAAAGTTTGGGGACCCCTGGTTTAGAATTTTGGGAATTTTTTTTTTAATTTTTTTGTAACTTTTAGTTGTTTTGCTTTGTTTGATTTGAATACTTTAATGTTTTTTTATTTTTTTTTATTTGTTATTTAGTTTTTTTTAAGTTTTTTGTCATTTTGAATTGTTTTTTTTTATAAAAAATGTTTTACTGTTATGCAATTGTTTTTTTCTTATAAATTATTTTAAAATGTTTTTTTTTTTTTTTAACTAACTGAAAACATGTGACCTTTGCTTTCTCACTTTACAGCCAAACAAAATGATTAAAAGTTGAAAGTAAGTATGCGGGGTCCACTTC